>NC_142516.1:175987272-176292954 GCF_057876585.1 Rhinolophus sinicus
TGGTCACCTTTTACTTTGCTGGAGTGAGATTTCTAAGATGGTTTCCCTCAGGTACTGTGGTGTTTGGAGCCTCAGCTAGGATGAAAGAGCCTCTTTCTCCATGTGGTTGGTGCATCATTCTGGACTCATGAAAGCATACTGGTCTCAGATTTCCAAAACAACATGAGGGACAGCTAGGGGTGTCCTTGACACTGAATCTCAGAAATCACCCAACGTCATTTTGCTGCAGTAATCAGGACAACTCTGATCCAAAAAGGAAAAATGGATCCTACAAATTGACAGAATAATCAGCAGATAATTTGTGGCCATTTTAATCCACCTCAGTATCTAACTTTCATTATTTATATCTTCTTAAACAAATGTAAAATCAAATTAACTATGATTCAAGTTTTTTCATTTGTTTTATTCTATTATTATTATTATTATTATTATTATTATTTTTGAATAACATATTGACAGCAATACTAACTCAATGTTATACCATAAATCATGTCAGGAATTGATTATCGTGTATGGACTTTATATAAACTATGCTCATGTTCAATATTAGTTTAATTGATTTTGAAGGAGAACCATGAACTATACTTCAATCATATGTTTTGTTTTTGGTTTTTTTGCTGAATCCATAAGCATTATGTAGGCAGGGATGTCAGGTTCCCATTTAATCAGGGTTATCTATATACAGAGCCTTAATAAATAGGTATCTATTTCGAATGTGATTTTAAAAAGGTACAGTGTATGCACCCTGATAACCTTGTAATCAAAGCCAAGAGCAAGTTCTAACTTTGATAAAGACAATTAAAATGTAAATTATTAAAAGGCGAGATCTTCTCTTATTTTGTCCTTTATTCTTTCAAATATCAGATATGCTGTTTGCTTAGCTAATAAACACAAAATTAGAACAAATTAAAAAAATATATATATGGAATGATGCCAGGGGCTCAACTAAAATGAACTTATTCAAAATGAAGTACTATTCAAATAAACTTTAATTTTCATGCCCAATTATTTCAAAATAATCTATGCCAATAAGTGCAGATTCAAAAATGGCGTTTTTTAAAATGAGAGATTAATTAACAACAAAACACAGGTCTCTATTTTGTAGCAATGAGGCTTACTTCTTAGATGTAAATAAAATTAATATTATCTCCTATTGATGCACTGTTTTTATTTTTATATTAACTTGTAGGGTTTTGGCACTAAAAATTAGATTGAATGAAAGAAGTACCAGGTTAATTTGATCATTGAAGGAATTCAGGTAAGTATTTAAAGTGAATTGTCACGTCATTTATACACCAAAGATCATGCTGAGTGATACTCTTTTTTGTTATCATTTGGAAATATATTGATTTCTGTTAATCACATTGAAATGTATGAGAAAAGTAGATTTTAATAAAGAATCTAAGACAAATAATTATATTAAAGTTTCCTGAGTGCAGAAAATGTGCAAGGCATTGCTCTGCGCACTAAGGATACAAGGGTGTTGTGAGAGAAAGGTGTTTATATAGTTGAAAATTAAATTTAAGGTGCAATAATCTCTCCTTTTTGGCTATATAAATTAAATCCAATTTTACTGGTCAAGGAATATAATATATGGCTATTTTAATAAAGGTGGCATTAATCTTATCATTTACTGACTGGAGATCACTATTCAATTCATGGACATGAAACATTACTAAATATTCATGGAGATGGCAGCAAAGTAGAAAGAACTTAAATAGTAGAGCACAGGACTCAGATACCATATTCATACCTGGGTTTCAAAATGTGCCTGAATTCTTGCCACGGGCCTAGACTTTGGATCTAGTCCCACCAAACACTACCTGCAGATATTTTAATGGTGGCCTTTAAGAGACTCATATTCCAGGATTTTATTCAGCAGGTAATTATTGAGTGCCTACTATGTTCATGACACTGCTGGGAGTTGGAGCTACAAAGACAACTGAAGCTCAGTGCATAACGTCAGAGATCTAATGGCATAGCGGGGGGAAAATGCAGATATCATACAAACATACCAAAGCATGTGGACTTTAGAACGAGAAATAACTGGGATCAAATCCCAGGACCGCCAACAAATAGCTGTATGTGTTTGCCACCTTCTTATCTTTCCCCTGTCCCTTACGTTATACTTTCAATGAACCTTCCTCCGTACCTCAATCAGAGTGCAGAGTTTTCTGAAATGGGAAAGAGACATAGCATGTCTAAAGTTCCCAGGCTCTTTTATTTGTGTATGTCTTTATTTATTTTATATTCTTCATTTAATTATGCCTCTCTGGTCCCATGGAATTGTCTCTTTTCTACTTCTTGGCATCAATAACTCCTACATATCAACCTTATAGAAGCTAAATAATGATTTATTTCCTCAAGAAAGCCAAACCTGGCTGTCTGATTCATTAAATACCACTAACCTTGAACATCTTGAACTTGTTAATAGTTACAAGTGTGTGATTATTGATCAGTATCTTTCTTCTCCTGTATAATGCTTACTATTGAAGGTAAGAGCCTGAACATGGTACTTTAAAACTAATAGAGACACTCACGAAATACTTTAGAATGACGAACCTTCACATTATTGCAGATTGGTTTTTTTCTCATGTTAACTGTTCTTATCACATACTAAATAAATAAATAAATAGTCACAAGGAAGCTCTGAGAGGTGTTATAGGTATCCATTACCTTGATAATAGTGACGGTATTATGGGTATTTGCATATGTACAAACCCATCAAATTGTATGCATTAAATATGTACAGTTCTTTGTGTATCAAATGTACCTCAATGACTTATTAAAAGTGTATGCATACCTTACCTTAAATGAATATTATTTTAATTCATCCTTTCAACAGTATATATTAAATACCTCCTCCAAGCCTTGTTTGTTTATTTGTTTGTTTTGTTTTGGCTTTTTTTTTTTTTTTTTTTTGGCCCTTGGGATAGAGTGTTTAATAAAATAGACACAGAACTTGCCCTCTGAGAATTTATAGTTCATGTGAGGAAAACACACATTAAATAAGTGATCAATAATATGAACTGGCTCTAACTGCTCTGAGTTCCAACAGTGCAGGCCCACAAGGTAGGTATGGAAGGCTGATTTCAAAAAGAACAATTGAAAAGGCCTTGTCTATAGCAGGAATATTTGGGAAGTGCCTTGACTGAATTGAAGGACTTAGCCATATTACTATCTAAGGGAGCTGCATTTCGGGCAGAGGGAACAACCACAGCAATGGCCATGAGTGGACTCTGCTTGAAGCAGTTGAAAAATTATATGGAAACAGTGTGAATGAGGAATGTGTAGAGTGTGAATGAAGCAAAATGACTGAGGGTCAAAATGAGGGGCGATGAGATCTAAGCATCAATCAGAAGCCATATTATATAAGGCCTTACAAGTCAGGACATGGGTATTGAGTTTTATTTGGAGAATTATGAGAAAATGTTTTAAGCTCAGATTTATATTGTAAAAATATTACTCTTGTTTCTGTGTGAAAAATACATTTGGGAGCACGAGAGGAAGCAGAGTGATTAAGTAGAGTTTGATTTCCATGTTTTGCTGAAGAATAATGATAAATTAGATCAGAGTCTTAGACATGAATATGGAGAATAACAGTCATGTTTCATATACATATTTTATTGATATTGTCAACAGGATTCCCAGGTATCTCAGATGTGAAGGAATTGAGAGAATGTAAAGAGTCAAATGTGAAGACTCACAAGATTAATGAAGCTACTATTGTTTATTAAAACAAGAAATCCTTAGGAAGTAGGAAAATTGTGTAGGGTAATAAAGAGTTTAGATCTGGTCACAATATCTTAATAATTATACCTGGACAGCAAGCATAAACTAGGACTGTCCTGAACAGATGTAATAGGCGATGCCACTATTAAAATTCCAGCAACTGTCTGGTGGTTAGAGGACATATGTGTGCAGGAAACACAAACATGTGTATCATTATCATATACATCGAATCTTACCCACATGAGTTTGGAGTGTATCATTCTGGAAGCAAGTGTAGTGAGAGATGAAAAGAAGTCCATCTCAAGATTATGACACTAGAAGTTGAGAAAAATGAGGAGGATTTTTTTAAAATTAAAGTTTATTGGAGAGATAATGGTTGGTACAGGTACATAGGTTTCAGGTGTATAATTCTGTAATACATCATCTATATATCACATTGTGTGTTCACCACACAAAGTCAGTTCTCAAATGAGGAGGATACAGTAAGAGTAAAAACAGAAAACATTTTAGCAGATGGCAAAACAGAAGACTGAAGACAAAAGAAATAGGATCAAAGGGATGTGTGTGTGTGTGTGTGTGTGTGTGTGTGTGTGTGTGTGTACAACTCTAAGGTAGATACTGAGTTTTCCAAAGTGTTATCAATTTGCAAGCCACGTAGCAATGTATGAGGGTTACACACTCCATCCCTATTAACCCGAGGTGTGTTTTACCCTGTTTAAGTATCCTTCGCGTATTTCAAGTTGACAAAATCACTATCCCCCATTTGTTCCTCTAAATGTTTATTGTTTCACCCTTCACCCTTAAATGTCCAATCTATTCAAATTAATTTTTGTGTGTATTTTCTTTTTCCATCTCTCTCTATATCCTATTGACCAACATCAGTTATTGAAAAGATATCTTCTTACTATTGAGAGGTCGTCTTTTAACTTCCAGGGTGCCAAATTTCAAACCACAAATCATTTTGTTATTTTGATCTGGACATGTGCTGCAATTTCCCCCTCCTAACCTTCCATGCCCTCCCCTACATATGTGGCCACTTTATATATGGGCTTCCCTGTTTCGAGGCCCAAGATAGGATTCCACAAAATATCCCACAATGGCATAACTTTGAATTAAAGTTACCTGACCAGCAGCCAGTGTCAGGAGAACACATAGACCTCCCCTTGTCTCCTTGAATGCAGAAAATAAATCTGCCATGTGAAAGGCTCCTTCTGGCCTCTGGCAGACATACCGCCAGTGTTAAAATGAGAGCCGAAAATTCTGTATAATCAAATCGCATTGCCTCTTTTCTAATGTACTACTTTGTTCAAATTCCTCATTAATAAATATCCAGACCTCACATAGATTCCTTTCTAATGAGCACTAACTTTCTTTGTGCGGTCAATTTCTCAAACATTTACTGCTTCTTTGTCTACAATATACTGAAATTTACCTGATTCAATAATTTCTTTGAGCCTCATTTTATGATCTGAGCATCATATTGTGATTCTCCCATGTTCATGTATCAAATTTATGTTTCTCCTGTCAATCTACTTTTGTGTCAATAATTTTATTACTAGTCCAGCCATAAGAATTAAAAAGGGTGTATGTGTGGGGGTAAATTCTCACCCTCCTGGACATCAGACATATGCAATTTATTTAGAATTAACAAGTCTAAGCAGGACTTTTTAACCAAAGTAATTGCAGCATGGTCCTCAGCAATTAAAAGTGATAAATTAAAGGAAAGCTGGAAGGAGAGCGGAAGGAAGAAAGAAAGAACAAACTTTGTTCATCCTTTGGACATTTGCTGAGGAGGTGTCTCTCTTTCAGACATACTCAAATGAAATAGATTTATCTGGAATCAGGTCTAGAGCTAAGATATCCAAACCACCAGGTGGTAAAAAAGAAGTGCCCCCAAAATGTAATTTAGAGATATGCAAAATGTACAAAAGTAATAAGAGAAATAGCAGAGAAAAAGAGTCCTCAAGGAAGTTTCAGCAGCATTCAGAGAACGGCATGGAAAGCAGTAGGAATAATTTTTTAAAAAAACTAATATAATTTTATAAATTAATATTTGATTACATATACACCTTATGGTTTTAAAAATATACACTTTTTATTCACTATAAAACTAAACTACACATGTATGTATGTGTATGCATTATACCTATCATTAAATTGCTCACCGAACAGCATAAAATGTAATATAAATTCTGCATAATATCATGTAATAATGTTCAAATCATTTCTTAATTTTATGTGAATTTTTTTGTTTGATGTTATTGTCACTAGCTAAAGGATGCCTCTGTCTGAGATAGGATTTGATATAGGAAACCGCTTGAAATCCTTCCAACAATTAAACTGACAGTCATTAGGTTTCTAGAGACTGCAGGTGAGTCTATACACTTACCTGCAGGTCTGCCCTTTTTATATCACCTGGATACAGAAAGTGTGTACTTTGGTCCCCGGCAAAAATACTGTCACTGCACCATGGATGGATCTTGAGACTATTATGCTAAGTGAAATAAATCAGACAGAAACAGTCGAGAACCATATGATTTCACTGACACCTGGGATACAAAACTGAAAGAAACAAAGGAACAAGACAGACAAACAAACAAAACCTCATAGATATAGACAACAGTTTAGTGGTTACAGAGGGTAAGGGGGGGGTGGTAGATGAGGGTAAGGGGGATCAAACATATGGTGATAGAAGGAGAACTGACTCTGGGTGGTGAACACACAATGTGATGTATAGATGATGTATTACAGAATTGTACACCTGAAACCTATGTAACTTTACCAACAATTGTCACCCCAATAAACTTTAGGTAAAAAATTAAATAAATAAATAAATAAATAAGAGATGTCAACAATGCCATCTGCAACAGTGAAATCCAGCATAATCTGATATATCTGTATTTATGTCTATATCTATCTATGTATCTATGTATCTATATATCTATCTATCTATCCATCTATCTACTGATATAGAGGGAGTTTATGAATAATAGTAATGATGATTATTATTTTTATTGGGTTTTTCTCACATTTAGATACTGTGCTTAGCACTTTATGCATTATCTCATTTAATTATCATAACTCAATAGGGCATAACATAAAATCAGGCATATTTTATCACGGAGAAAATTTAAATGCAGAGATGTGAGATAGTGAGCATACACACACCATACAGACACACACACACACCTACACACACACCTACACACACACACACACACAGGGTGCCAATAAAATGTGTATATATTTTAAGAAAGGAAAAAACTGTGTTAAAATTGTAATACTCAATATACACCGATAACAAAATGAATACAAGTCATGTGTATATATTATGTGTGTGTGTGTGTGTTATAAGATAGATGATTGATAGATAGATAGAATCAACATAGATATAGATGATTGATACAGATATAGAGAGTGATAGAGACATAGATATATATAGATAGTAGGACTGGATTAACAATCACAAATAAATAAATTTAATTATTTTATGATTTTGTGAATATTTTAAAACTGTCTTCCTTCAGTGCTTCTTTGCATCTTTCTCAATCCTTTCAATTATTTTAAGTCATCAATGAAAGTAGTTCTACCAATAGAAATAGAAGATAGTTCATTTGAATAAATATCTCAAAATTATTACTGCATAACAATCAAAGAAAGGACAAGTTTTTACTACTCAGTTTGCAAGTGATTTAAATAACCATAAGCTTTCTGTATGTACTAGACTATT
This sequence comes from Rhinolophus sinicus, assembly GCF_057876585.1. Lineage (NCBI taxonomy): Eukaryota > Metazoa > Chordata > Mammalia > Chiroptera > Rhinolophidae > Rhinolophus > Rhinolophus sinicus. Next base: position 175,994,735 of record NC_142516.1, read on the forward strand.
TCATGGAAAAAGAGTTTCTAGAGTACCTGAAGTTTTCTTCAGGTAGCTAAATGAGTGATAACTTTAGAGAATAGCAAACAAAGTATGAGTAAGTTAACCAGAGTAACTTTACATACATCTGGGTAGAGACTAAAGAGAAATAGTAGACGGGAAATTTGAAATGTCTACAAGTAAGCTCATAGAATGGTTGGCTGAAGGCTACATTTGTGGACAGTTCTCTTAGCCTTTTGAGCAGAATTTCATGACAGTAATATAGTCATAATTGGAATATTAACAAATAAAAGAGAGCAAAAATAGCAACTATAACGATGAGAGACTACATACTCATATGTACAGGTTTAGTTTCCAGAAATGTATTTAAAGTTCAATAGGTACAATGTTCAAGTCCTAGAATAACCACTGATTCTCTATAAGCAATTTAGGAGACTTTGTTAAAATGTCTGAGCCTCAATGTTATTTTCATCTGTAAAAAGTCCACAATTAAAGCAAAAGTATTGAAGTTTCAAGTAATTAAATGGGATATGATATGATATGATATGATATGATATGATATGAGATCACATTACATTAGTAGCTTCAGGAATCTCTCAGAATATTCTCAACATGGGTAATGATTGGTTGGTATACAGAATTAGCGAGTGCACTAGTTTCAAAAGAGAGAACTTCACTTTAAAAATCCTCTGTGATTGAAACTTTAATGATAGATATACAATGAGTACAGCTTAGGCTGAGTAAAATGAATAAGTAAATGAAAGTCAGAATCACTTTGGTTTATTCTGTGAACTCAATTAATCCTAGAAAATTCATTTTTCTGACCGTCCCAGACACAAGTTTTCTCTGGGTTTTCTGTCCCTGAGACAGAACAAGCCTAACTGGAATTATGATGAGCCACAAATAATCCATGTCAGGCTACTGTAGCCAATCATAAATGACTTCTAGAAAGTAACAAATATACAGAAACAGTCTGTATTACATTCTGTAATATTATTTTAACATAATCGGTTTGATTTGATTGTTTTTCTTTTAATTTAAATTTTTGATTTTACTATAGATTTTGAGAGAGAATCTTTTCTATTTACATGTCAATGTGACAAATCTATAAACTCTGGGCCAAGAAACAACAGAAAAAGGGAGAACCAAGCCAGAAGATGATTTGGATATGATATATTGTTAGCCCTCGACTTCATTCACAAGCCCTCTTTCTTCATATCCCACTTTTAGAATAAAAAAGAGAGAACAGTTTTTCTATGGCTGATAGTGGATCTTTCATTAGAGCAAGGCTAAGGTTGCTACAAAGTAACACTGTATAAGTCTGGCTTAGTGTTCCTTTCATCCAGGTATAGGAATGTCATGATTTTATATATTTATATATGTGTATATATAATGGGAAAGAGTAACAATGCATCCAAATGTATTTTAAAAAAATGCTTCTCCGTTTCTTAAAATAAATAATTGTATAAGGCAATTCTAGTGTCAGCTATTTTAACAGAATCCCAAAGAGAAAAGCATTTCAGAAGTTTGTAATGAATCATCCCTAGTAAAAGAACAACTAATTTCATTTTTCACAGTTCTTTCTGGCTGTTCAACTAAAATTGCCTTGTGTAAATTAGAATGAGATTTTTGTGGGGAGAAGCACAGCTTGAGGTTGAAGAAAACTTCTAACACTTACATCTTATCAGCAATATGCTTTTCTGTTTTGTGATCACAAGTTTTCCCTCTGTCTCCTTTTTACTGAAAAGTCCTGCTGTTTCTTCCTCACACATAACAAGTGTTATGTTCCCCTGGCCTACAATACCGGCCATACTGACACACACATTTCTGATCCCTTGATGGCAATTTAGACTGAAGGGAGTTCATTGGATTTTTTCCCCAAGACTTCCCAGCATAATATGTTGAAGATTTTAACACAATTGTATAATTAACATCTACTTAAAAATACTGAATAGTGGGAGAAACACAATGTTGTTTTAAAGTTTTATATCACACAATTTGTTGAAATTAAACTAGGAATCAACATCATTTTATTTTCAGTTACTGGTATTTGTGATCAGAGTTGAAACAAAGTATTACTCTTTTCTCAGGATATGTATTCAAGTATCTTATAATTTTACAGGATTTTCCAATTAAATGTAATATTAATGTTGATATTGATAAACATATTTTTTGCTATCCCCTTAAAACAACTTAAAAAGTTGGATAGGACTTACTAAAAACCTTTGTATAAAATGAATTGTTCTTATTTCTAGCAAGGGAAACATACCAACACACGCCAATATATGGCTTATAATATTAAGAAGAATATTAAATTTAGTAAATTTCAAATATATATTTTGACCTATTTCCTTAACACCCAGTATTTTCTTGTTAGCAACCTTAATAATAATATTCACATAACTCATCATTTTAAATGTAAATTGATACAAACCAATCTTCACTTGAAGATGAAAAATTGATTTGCAAAGATCAAATGATTAATTTATTTCTATTCCACAGGTAAATGATTCATAATTACACCATGGCATAGAACAGAAAAGAATGGACACTGTGTGATGTAGGCACTGATCCTACAAAGTGTAAACACCTAAAATCTTATAGAATTGGACTTAAAACTTTAAAGTTAATAAAGTTATGTATGTTTTACACATTTATAACATTTATAATGTCAATTAAAGCTAGATTTTGGAGGTCAATAAACAACTATAGTTTAATATAAAATAATCAGTAATATAAGTTTATGAGTTTTATTGGCTAAATAATATGGTAATATGTATTTTATTGACTAAATGGTGATCCTTCCACATGAAATGCAACATTTCCATATATAATAATCTATTTTCTTATTAAAGCAAAGCACTAGTATTAAGGAGAAGATTGAATTATTATTGAACCTCAACCACATCTGTGGTGCTGAGATCAAAGTTTAATCAACCTCACCTGGCACAGTAAGAGGTCAATGGTTCTAGTAAAGAGTGGGTCGAGTGCAACGGTAAGATGGCAGAGCCAGATGACAGAGCCAGATGACAGATTGACTAGGTTCAGACCTCAGCTTCACTACTGATTAGGTGCATAACCCTGGAAATTTTACTTAGCTTCTTACTTATAAAAGGTACCTGCTTCAGAGAGATCTTACAATGGGTCCTTAAGACAAGTACAATGAGCTATGCAAATGTTAACTCTTAGCATTGTTATTTAAGAAATATTCCTTTTAGATCAAGAGAACATTTGTGTTTGCTGTTTTACTTACTATATATCACTTTGAAAAAAAAAAAAAAAAAAAGAAAACAACAGATTTGAAATATGAGGTATTGACTTAGTCCGGCAAACTACCCCGTGGGCCCAATCAATCTCACCACCTGTTTGTGAAATCAGGTTTTATTGGAACACACACAGCCCATGCTCCTTCATGTATGTATTATCTATGACTGTGTTTGCACTATTTAACAGAAGAACTGAAAAGTTGCGAAAGAAATTACAAAGCCTGAAATATTTACTCTCTGGACATTGACAGAAAAAGTTTGCCCACTACTATGCACGTCCCAATACCTGCAATATCAACAACTGGTATTTATCATTTTCTAGGAAACTTTATAGTTTCCTTTTTCTCTTATTTTTGTAAAAAGTGTCACACTTATATTTCATGTTAAATAATACTGTACTTTATTTCATTGGGTGACAGGTATTGAGGGGGAAATGGTTTGGATGGTAGAATCCGATATGTTCTTTAGTACATGTGTGACTTGGATAATCTAAATATTACTTCCTAATCTTCAAAAGAATTCAATAAGATACTGAGAATATAGTGGGGATTATGGTTATCCACCCCACAGTTATTCTTACAACAAATATATTTGTTAGACTAGGCAGCAAAGTGTTAGTCTTATAGATGAAAAACTAATGGTTGAATAGCCCCTCAAATTACTTGTTAGTTTAGGAAAGAAGAAAAAGAGAACTAAAATGTATAGTCTAGTGGTTAGAACACAGATTCTGGAGCCCAATTTATAGTTTCACACCCTTCTCTATTGCTTGTTAACTATGTGACTTTGGCCTTAATTCATCTATCTGTGCGTACTTTCTGTATTTATAAAATACTGAGTAAATGCTTCCTACTTCATTGAGCTGTTTTTGGAATTAAATAAGCTAATATAAAAAATAAGCAAATTATCAGGCATAAACTAAGTATTATAAAATTACTTTAGTATTAATCATCCTCAATGCATTAGAACATCAAGTATCATGCTAATTAATTATTGCAACAATTTTAGATGTTATAAAACTCCCCAATAAATGTAGATAGATATGTAGATAGATAAAAAGATGCATAGACAGACAAATAAAGAATCTGTGGTACTGATCAGTTAAGCAACTTGTTCCGGTTCCCATAGTAAAATTGGTGGAATTCTTGGAATTGGAATTCACACTGAGGTATACTCTACAGGGAAAATACATCTTTGTCCAGTATTCCAGCATTCAGTGTTCTTATTTTCATATCAGAGCCAGGACTCTTTCAACTACCACAGCATCTATTTTGTCTCTGAAGGGTGTTCTATTATCATGTTATCTCACTTCTTTCAGTGTAGCCGTAATTGGAGAGGGGAATTGGATAAGAGGGGAATTGGAGAGCCGTAATTGGATAAGGGGAAAGGCATATTGAAGCACATAAATGCATGTTATATACATTCTCTTCTTGAGTTTTATAACATGTCTTTGAAGTGGGTATTTATAGATGAGTTAAAAGGTTTGCCAAAATCACACCCTTTTTAAGTGTTTGCTTCGAGGCCTTTTGAATCCAAATTGCATGTTCTTTTCAAAAACGTCCCTATATTCTTACACTTACTATCTTGAAAAAGAGTCACTCCCCCCACACACATATTATATGTACATTATATATTTTATCACACATATATACACACATATATACACATATACTATGTAAGATATGTAATGTAATGGCTCATACACAAGATGTATTTATGTCACTTATACTTATATACACACATATATGTATATTTATACTTATATATTATCAGAATAATATATTTATACTTATATATTATCAGAATAATTTATTATTATCAAAATAATAGCAACCTGAAGATGTACATGTCCTAATTCCCCAAACTTGTGAATATATAACCTTGCATGGCAAAATTGACTTTGCAGATGTGATAAAGTTAAGAATCTTGAAATCAGAAAATTATCTGGATTGTCCAGTTGAGTCCAATGTAATCAGAAGAGTCCTTATAAAAGGATGTCTGTCGGGGGGGTCAGAATCAGACAGAAAGAGCTGAAGATGCTACACTTCTGTCTTTGAAGATGGAAGAACGGGGTTAAAAGGGAAGGAATGTAGGCAGCATCTAGAAGCTGGAAAAACAAGGGAAAAGATTGTCGCCTAGAGCCTCCAGAAGGAGCTCCACCCTCTGGATCCATGTTAGACATCTGACCTCAGAACTGTATGAGTATGTGTTGCTTGAAGCCACTGGATTTGTGATAATTTGTTACAACAGCAACAGGAAACTAATAAAGTTACCAACAGAAGTAAAAGACATACAATTGTTTAGGAAATTTCAGTTTAGAAACTAAACAGATAAAACAGATAAAAATAAACCAAAAAAAAAAAAATTAATATGGTGGGGCAAGTGCTATTATCACTATCTTAATCCTTATCTCCTTTTCCCACTTAATTTTTCTACATAGCATCACCATCTGATATATTCTACATGTATGTCTGGCTTTCTTCCACCAGAATCGACACACCATGGAGATGGGATTCTTTCTGTTTCCTTAAGTGTTACATCCCCAACCCAATGTCTGTTACAGAACAGTGTCTCACATGGTAGTTGTTCAAAGATTATTTGTTAAGTTTATGAATGAACAATAATAGCTCAGACAGCTATGTAATTGTAGACAAAAAGTTCTAAGAGTGGAGAAATGAAGACTAGGAACAGGGTAATTTCTCATTTGTGGTATAATGAAATTTTCTCTTCCTGCAACTGTGGTCATGCAGCATTTTGAATGAAATACTGGATTCAAAGGAGCTAAGCTAAGCCACGATGACTCCATTTTCATGAAGGAACTGAGACTAGGGCTAGACCTTTAAGAATGAGTGTCTTAGTCCATTTGAACTTATCACAAGATATGATAGACTGGTATTTATCACAGTTCTGGAGGCTGAGAAGTACAAGAACAGGGCACAAACAAGATGCCGTGTGTGGTAAGAGCTCACTTCTTAAATGAACGTCTTTTTACTGTAACCTCACATGACCGAAGGGGCTAAGGAGCTTATGGGGTTTCTGTTTATGAGGGCTCCACCCTCATGACCTAAGCATTTCCCAAATACCCAACCTCCTAATACCATCACATTGGGCATTAGGTTTCAAAATATGAATTTTAGAGGTACACAAATATTTAATCTATAGCAGTGAGTATAGGCTCTGATATTTGAGAAGAAAGACACAAAGTAGAAAGAGAAAAAAATTTTGCAATAACCAAGATGTAGTTATGCAACAGAATCATTAATTTAAGGGATAGTTCTTAGTTTAGTATTAGATACATAACAGATATTCCAAACATTCCAGATAGTAAATTTTACCACAAATGTTTGCAAAATATTCTGATTAGTGTCAACACTGCCTCACTCATCTGGGTGGGGGTTAAGGCTTATAGATAAATGTAAAAATGCATCAATTGATACACTTTAAATTTAGGTCTTTATAATGTGTATGCTATACTTCAATGAGAAGTAAGCAGATAGGTATGTAGGTAGGTAGGTATGAGAGACAGAGGATAGATACAAAGAAGGGAGGGAGGGAGAGGATAAAGATATTTCAACTAAAATGTTTGCGTTAGAGAGGTGAAGGAGAGAGGGGGAAAGAGGAGGAAAGGAGGGAGGGAGAGAGAGAGAGAGAGAGAGAGAGAGAGAGAATGAGAATGGATGCAAGTGTAAAACATGGAGACAGAAATAGAAAATGAGTCAGTAAGACAATTTTTCAAAGTGAAGCTTTATAGAAACTGAGAAATTTCCTGAGCCAAAGGGAATAGCAGCAGTCACCCCTCCCTCTCGCTTTACCTCTCCCCCCCCCTCCTTTTCCTTCTCCCTCTCCCTCTCTGTTCTTGTTTCAAAAGTATTGTTTATACGATATAAAAACTTTCTGAGGATTTGTATTCCTGATATTATACTTAATTTTTCCTTCACATTTTATTTGAACTTTTACTAGAAATAAATTATTTTTAAATGTTTAAAAATATTTCATGAATAACTTGGGTGGAAGGAAAGAGCAAATAACCAAACTAAAGAGCTCAACTAAAGAGAGAAAGCTCATCTATGATATTTCTCTAGTTTCCATCCCTTCTAGCCCTAGGAAACAAATATTTTTTTTTACTCAAGAATCCCACAAAGTTTTACATTAGTTTTTTCAGACTCTTCTACAACCCTTATAAAGCATCTTCAGTTTGGCGTTCAGGGAAGATAGTCAGCAATTCACATTGCCTTTTTTTTTTCTCTTTTTCAGAAAGTAGATACACTTCACTTCATTAAAATATCTGAAATGTGTGTGATAAAACATCAATATTGGTTTACACTTAGGATATATATGTATTTTATTTTACTTTTATTTTGTCTATGTTTTAATTATTACAACATTTTAAATAAAATATAAACATCACTATGCCAATAAGAATGGTAGTATTTATGACTACCTGAATATTGAACATATGGTGGAGAACCAACCAACAGAATGTCTTATTGACTAAATATGGAGGGCAAGTAAATAGATACTTACACATTATATTTTATTTATAAGAGAAACTCATAAGGCTGCTGGCTGTACCAGTAATCAAGTCAGACAATAAAGGTGAAAGGAAAGTCTAAAAATGAGAAAATGAACTCTAATTTGGACATATTTAATATGTGATGCCTGCTGAATATTAAGTATATGACTTTTGATGGACAGTTAAAATGCTGAATGGAAGCTCTGAAATGGGTAAATGTCAGATATAGATTTTTGGGTTTTACTTCCATACATTACAACTAAATTTGTGAAGGACAGGTTTTATAGCAAAGACACATATAGAACTTTCCAGTTAAAATTTGAATTATTTGAGTGAATATCTTTTCTTTTATGCTTTCTCTATTTTCAATGTGTCCCTATTGGCAAGATACCCCATCACACCTTGTTTCTCATTTAGATGTAATTTTATCTGAGTGGGATACCCAGCTCCCTCTTGAAAGTTTCTACCCTCACTTTTTGTAGTTTGAGGGAAATTCTCCTGACAATGATTTTTCCAAGGTTTCTATATAGCTCACTAGAATTCATCACTGGAGTTTAAGGCAAAATTTCCAATGTGTATCAAAATAGTAATTCTATTTGCTTTGTTTTCCATGTATCTATTAGGAATTTCAGGAAGAAATTTAGTATAAAAAGAATGTATATATTCCCTGATTCTTGCTAAAAACATAGTCAAATAGCCTCTTAATATCATCCTAATCCATTAAAGTTTAATAAGTACTATTATGTTCTTTACAAGTATTTTGTTATCCAAATGAATCAGAACAAGCAAAAGAATTAAATTTATTAGTAGGTAATCCAAGAAAAGTTGTGTCAATGACTTTAATTTACACTGAGCTAATATTTTCAACTGATTTATTTTCTACGAGTTAGGTGTTTTTAGATACCAAATGTAAGCGAGATCATGTTTTTATGATTAAAATAAGTCAGACACAGAAGGCAAAAATACTACACCACTTACATATGAAATCTAAAACAGTCAAGCCCAATAGTGTTTTTTCAATGGGAGGAGAGGGTTCAAATTTTTTTATCATTGGTTGTCCCACAGCTATATCCACTTTGCAGTACAAAAACTACTGGTTACTACCTAAAAATTAGATGGGGATTTTGTTACCCTGGAGTCCAACGACTAACATCAGGGAAGATACTAATATCACTTCAGGTTTCCTCTCATAAAAAAAATAATAATAAAAAATTATATAACTTAATTCAAAAGTTCAATTTATGTATATATAAAATACATATTCCATTTATTAAATCCCATATTAAAGTGCTTCATGTCATGAAAGGATGACCTTACTTTCCCAACATCACACAGTCATAATTCTAACTCAGAACTAACAAGAGCTAGCAAAAAAAGGAATATAATGTAAGTGTGCAAATAACAATTTAGCATAGTTTGAAAATAAAATAAACAAAACGTATTAGCACAGAGACAATGAATAGTTGTGGCACACATAAAGAGCTTAGATTCATCTACTGAAACTTTTTGAAATAAAGATTTTTAAAAATAGAATAAAACAATGTTCAATATTACAGTTGGGGAAACAAAAGTGAAAACCAATCTTCCTCAATGGTGAGTGAAAATAAATTACCATGTACTATATAAAAAAGTAAACATATATAATTGTTAAATATGCCAGCCCTAACAAAATTCTATGTATTAAGCATCCAGGAGATCTAAGACGTTATCTACAAATGGATAGAGACCTCTCTGTTGGTTGCAGATTTCCCTTCAGAACTGAACAAAATTAATTCTTAGAATTTTACCAGGGGGGGAAAATTGTGTTCCAAATTAAGTGTCCATATTTAAAACTACAATAAGATAAGAGCCACCGCATTGAGTTTACTCATGTACCACTTCTGTTCAACATAGTACTGGAAGTCCTAGCCAGAGCAATTAGGGGGAAAATAATAATAACAATAATAAAAGGTGTTCAAATAGAAAAGAAAGAAGTAAAAGTAGCTATTTGCAGATGACATAATCTTTTATGTGGAAAATACTGAAGACTCCATCAAAAAACTGTTAGAATAAACAAATTTAGAACATTTACAATTCAGCAAAGATGCAGGATACAAAATAAACATACGGAAATCAGCATGTTTCTACACACTAAAAGAGAAGTCTATGAAATGGAAATTAAGAAAAAAAACGATCCCATTTACAATAGCATTGAAAAGAATTAAACACTGAGGAACAAATTTAACCAAATAAGTGAAAAATTTATATACTGAAAACTATTAAAAAACTGATGCAAGAAATTAAAGCAGACACAAACAAATGGAAAGATATCCCATGTTTGTATATTGGAAGAATTAATATTGTTAAAATATCCATACTACTTAAAGACTTTGGGTTATTATGATGTGTCAATCACAGGTGGAACAGTAATAAATGCACCACTCTGGTGAGTGATGTTGGTAATGGGGGAGGCTATGTATGTGTCCGGACCTAAAAGAAAGTGAAATAACATTTGTGTGAAAACGTATTTTCAAAACATAAGTCAACCTCTGTAGAGACCATAACTAAGACGTATGCATGCTCTTTCACTTGAAAAAACTTGTATCTATCTCCCCGGCTGCTGAAGAATAATAAGATGAGGCTCCATCAAGTTGTCATTCTGTATTTTTCCCTCTTATTTAGAAATTGACTATCCATAATCCTTGCTTTATTACATATTATCACCAATTTTCCCTGAATGGCCTTGTGTCATCCCTAGAATAGCAATCAATGAAAATTTGAAATTGAGGTTATTTTTTTCTTCCCCTTAAAAATAATTCACCTTCCTTACCAGTCAGTTCTGGTTAAAAACTGCTTTTGATTGAAGGAAACACTGTTACAGTGTTGGGAGGTTTAAACATGTTCTTTAATAAAATGTTCCTTAAGCAGACCCTAGTATAAAATTATATAATTCATGTTTTGTTGTTGTTGTTGTTGTTGTTATAAGCAGATAGCATTTCCCTCACATTCCCATATGCTTCTACTTGTATTCAACCCTTTATCATCTACAAAATTTTGTAAATATGAAATGGTATTTTTTCTCAGATTTTATAGAGATTTTTATAATAGTTTATATTTTAAGTATTTTCAACATCTTATTGTTTTGTAATTATGTTAGCACCACTTATTTAGACTTTCTGTAAATGTTACCATAGTCATTGATATTCCATGTTTATTTTACAGATCTTTTCCCCACTGCTGCTGGTTCATATCCTGTGTTTTTATTTATATTTTTTCCTAAAGGGATTATAGAAATAGCATATTTTCTGACTCCCTGCATGTCAACGAATGCCCTTCTCTTGTCTTCCCATGTAAAAGACAGCCTGACGGGGTATGTCACAGAGGGCATGCAAACTCTTTTTCACATAATGCTGATAATGAGCCCTTGTCTTCTGGCATTTAGTATTGCAGAACAGCCTACTGTCAAACTCATTATTTCTCCATTTCTGTCTGCTTGATTGTAGGGTTTCTTCTTTTTGTATTGTCTTTAAGTACCAATATCTATCTAATTACAAATTTATCTTCATCAATGTTATTACTGTTGACTCATTTGATCTCTGCACTAACATCTTTCTTCAGATAGAGAACTTTTCTTCTTTTTTATCTGTCCATTTTTATTTGTTTATGCTGATTATTGTTTTGTTGCCTCTCCTAACACCCTCCCTACCTCTCCACCTCTTGGTTTTTCCTGGGACACTGCAAACACACCCTTGACTAATATATTCCATTTACTTTTGACTTTGACTGGACTACTCCCTCTGACAGTCACATGGCCAGTGATATATCTATTGGTCTTTGCTCTATACCACTTTTGCAGATAACACAGATTCTTTAGAAAAACTAGCAGATGTTGTTTTGTGTACATTACACAAAAACCCATACCCCCAATGGTATTTATAATTTTGTCTTTCTTAATTTCATAACACTTTTCATACCTGCCATGTTGTATATTACATTTCAATTATTTTTGTGTATTTATCCTCAGATCATATTGCATTACCAATATAAGCTCCTTCAGAGTAGATCATTTTTTTTCTCAGATTTATCACTGTATGTCCAACTTTGAGAGAGGTGTCTGGAATATATAAATACTGTTGGACAACAGATGAATGGATGAATGAATAGGGTGTATAAATGAACAATGGATGGATGGGTGAATTAATTACTTCCTCACTTTACAATTGACAAAATACGTATTATATAATTGTAGGACTTCCTATCTGCATCCTTCATGTTTGCTCATTTTATTGTCGTAAAAAAATGCATTTCTTCCTTTTGTGTTTTAGGACAACCGCTCTCCCTAGTCATTCTCATTAAATTTTATTCTCCAATTTCCTGAGGATTTATGCTAATGAATTTTCATATTTGTCTATGTTTTTAATCTACAGAAAAATCTTCCCATATGTCAAATTATTATGCAGCCTTGTGATTTTACTGGTAATGCAGTATCTCCTTGAATAAAAATGGAAATATGAATTAAAGTGAGATTGAAAGTGAATTCAACTGGTAAAGTGAGACCTCATTAAAATGCATCAATCATTGCTTAAACTTTGGCCTTTGTCTTCATAGTCAATCTTTTAGGGGCAACCAGAGTTAATTTATTCAATACATCTTTATCTCACAAGAATATCCTCTTAAGGAATTACCATTTACTTAGTGCATCATCTATGTCACATTCAAGTCACAGAGACCACCATGTTTCTACTTTCTATAAATTCTAGCACAAGGAGCACTGTTAGAAAATTCTGATTCATCATTTCAATCAAATTTGACTGTTAAGTATAATTTGACTGTTAAGAACTGCCCCACAGTATACACTAGTCTCCAATACAGGAACTCCAAAATTTTGCTGAGATTCTATCAAGGATCTAAAACAGACTTTTCCATTTGATACAGTACATCAAAACCGATCTTGTCAGTTTTGTCAAAATGGCAATATGGAAACAGCCAAAGTGTCCTTCAATAGATGGTTGGATAAAGAAATTGTGGTATATATACACAATGGAATACTATTCTGCCATAAGAAAAGATGACATGGTGCCATTTGCAATAACATGAGTGGATCTTGAGATTATAATGCTAAGCAAAATAAGTCAGACAGAGAAAGTCAAGAACCATGTGATTTCACTGATATGTGGGATATAAAATCAAAAACAGCAAAGGAACAGGACAAACAAATGAAGAAACAAAAACTCATAGACACAGACAATAGTTTAGTGGTTACCATAGGATAAGGAGGTGGGGGTTGTTAGATGAGGGTAAAGGGATCAAACATATGGTGATGGAAGGAGAACTGACTCTGGGTGGTGAACACACAATGTGATATATAAATGATGTATTACAGAATTGTACACCTGAAACCTATGTAACTTTACTAACCATTGTCACCCCAATAAACTTTAATGAATAATAATAATAATAATTTTAACAGGTAATATGCATCGGTCCATAATTAATCTATGAGCTGCATGCACAAAATGAACAGCACACTTATTTTTGTACTACATACTTATAATAATTTTGTGGAGGTTTTGTTTTTTGTTTGTTTTTTTACCTTATAGAAAAGGATAGTTAGGATCACAAAATGTTAAGTAATGGGCAGAAAGTAATGTCGTATCTGGCAGCACCATATTGTGAATCCAGTTCTATTTAAGTATAGAGCCCATGCTTCTTTTAATTTTATTTACCTAATTTTAGCTACATTGTTACATATAATCAGTCATTTATTTTGTCTGAGAAACAATTGTTTTAGTATTGGTGATATCAAATCTTACTTTTAATTTGAATGGGTTCTCTCCTTATGGAATAGAAAATATGTAGAGGGTGAAAGATGGTTAAGAAAAAAAATCAGGCTCACAAGTACTATGAAAGACTACTCAGTAAATAAAAATATGAATAATTTTCCCAATTGTCATATATATGTATAAATATATATACATATATATATAATAACAGCAATAATGATTGTTTCTTTTATTGAGAATTCATTATGTTCCACAGTCAATCATTCTATATGTCTTATATGTAGATCTGTTTCAATATTTAGTATATCCTTACAAGAAATTAATTTTAATACTTTCTAGAGTAGGAAACTCAGGCACAAATGTGTGTGTGTATGTGTATGTTTACATTCACACATTCCTTTTTTTCCTCACTTAAGGGACACACTATGTTTTCTGTGTCTTAACCTCTATAATACAAATAAGTTTTCACGTATGTGTCAATACTTTGGTGGACTATGAGCAACTCAGCATTTAGTGGACTCACATATTTGACCAATGTTTTCTGTTTGCTAAAACTAATACATACTGACACAGGTTTATCAGTGGTAGTGATTCACTGATCCGATTGTATAAAGTGATATATAGCATAATAAAACTATAAAGCTAATGACTAGGACCAATGAAATAATGTATGTTATGTAGGACATGGAACATTTTGTGTGACAGTACATCAGAAAGCACAGCGAGGGCAGTATAAAGTTCTAACACATAGATACACAAGGCTGAAGTGCCTTTAAACTAAAAGTATAATAATGACAAATGATTATTACATGTACATGCTATTTTTAATATTGTTCTTCATTGTTATGTTCTAATTATATATTATGTTATCTTAAAATATTCTATATAATTTTTAACACTCAAAGGGGAAAAAAATGAAGAAGCTAAAAACAGTCGTGGTGTATAACCCATCTCTGATGACTTTGAAGGAGGTGCAGTAACATGTGAGATTGGCAAGGAACTGGCTTAATCCAGTGGTTTAAAAATTAACTCTTAATATTATTAAATGTGCTTATTTTTCTTCAAAGCAGTGGCTTGGCCCAGAACAGATACCCTCTAATCACTGGATTTTCAAAGTCATATTCCTCATAGAAAATTGACATTATTTATATTATAAAACTAACATGATATCTTGTGAGAATAATGACAAAAAAAGGAATTACAAGTCAATAAAGCATCATTTAACTGATAGGTATTGCCAAAAGACTGAGACAGACCCATTACCAAAGATCAACCATGTTTTTAAAACACTTTTTATATCATTCTCTTTCTTTCCAATTTAGGATTCAATGATTAATTTCCTCCCCGAACTCATTTATTTCTGATTCAACCCTGAGTAATCTATCGCCACCCAAACAAACAAAACATCCAGAAAAATACTTTGCAGATATGTTATTGTTCTCCTCTGTTGAAATAAGTAATGCTCTTTAAAAATAACAGCTTATTTGTTACCTGAAATTTATTCAACTGCTTGATACATCTGACAACAAAATTGGAGCGCTATATATATATATATATATATATATATATATATATATATATATGAATATTTTTTTCTGAAAAATATGATATGTACTTCTACAACAACTACTATTAGTAGTTCCAGGATGAGTCATCCACAGTTAATATAATTTCATGTGCATATTAGTTTTATAAAAGTTGTATTTCTAAAATTAGAAATTATTTATTTTCATAAAGCACATTAGATAGTTTCAAACACAGTTTAAAAGAATCTTTTGAAATATAAAATATTAAATAATTTGATATTACATTGGAGAACGAGCTACCATTTGGTAAATGGTATATATAACATGAGCAGTTTTAATATATTGATTGAAATCCTGGGATTTGAATTCTAACAGATCTTGGTTTTACATGGAGCCATATAACTTTTAATGTCCACACCTAATTTTAATCATTAATTAAATGTAAATAACTGCTTTATAATGTGAACTATTATAATCATACACATACACAGAGGGTGCCAAAAAAGGATACACATTTTAAGAAAGGAAAAATAATTGTATTAGAATTGTAATACTCAATGAATACTGATAACAAAAGATAAATACAAGTCATGTGTATACAGTTTTTGGAACAGCCGGTATAATGCATTGTTAACATAAGAATACATTATTAAATTACACACACATATCTTATACAATATTTATATATGTATTCGTTTCCTATTTCTGCTGTACACATTATCACCAACTTAGTGGCTTAAAACAACACAAATTTATTATTTTATAAATCTGGTGCTCAGAAGCTCAAAATGGGGTCTCACTGAGCTAAAACCAAAGTGTTAGCAGGCCTGCACTTCTTTCTAGAGGCTTTTGACTTGCTTTAGTTTAAGAAGACACCTGCATTCCTTGGTTTGTGGCTTCCTTTCATCTTTGAAGTGAGCAAAGGCAGGTTGAGCCGTTTTCACATTGCATCTCTCTGATAATGACCCTGACTTCCTTGCCTTCCTCTTTCATTCATAAAGACTCTTGTGATTACATTGGGCCCAAATGGAATCCAAGTTAATCTCCCCATATCAAGGTCAGGTGATTAGTACCTTAATTTGTATCTTCAACTTTAATATCTGCAATATTGTTTATATATAATGCCAAAAAATGTATACATATTTTAAAACATGTTATCTATGTAATACTTGGTAGTTCGCTGTAAACAGAAGTGTCTGGACACTGATGGTAACCACTTTGAACACCTCTTGTAATTGCAGAAGTGAAACATGAACTGCATTCATCTTTTGTTATCAGTATATATTAAATATTATTATTTTAATACAGTTTTTTTCCTTTCTTAAAATGTGTATACATTTTGTGGCGCCTTGTGTGTGTGTGTGTGTGTGTGTGTGTGTGTGTGTGTGTGTCTGTGTGTGTATTCATAATAACGCAGCTATAATCCTCAGTATCATACAACAGTAACAATCTTTTGCTTTCATGTCTAGGATGGTTGTCAAAACAGCTCTGTTGCTTTTGGCAAAGCTGATTCATATGCTATCAGCACACGATTTCAGGTCTATGTAAAGATAGCTTTGTCTGAGACCACCTGAACCACATATATATTCTCCACAAGTTTTTAATTCTCCATCAGACTATCCTAGGGAGATTCTCACAGAAATTCCTGATAAGGAGGAGTGAGAGCAAGCCTAATTATGGATATCTCTATCAATCCTCCATTTATGTCCTATTTGCTAACATCTCACTGGCCAACAAAGTCCCAGATATGAACCTAGGATCAGAAAATGTACTACAAAGTTGTATGGCAAAAGGTGGGGAACAAAAGAAGGAATGGAAATTTGGGGCCATTTTTGCAACCTATTACTATGCACTCAGCTATATTAAAGTCTTACTATTAACTTACAAAGGTAACATATTTAATGCACATTATAGATCAGGCAATTCTAGGCAGTAGGAAATCTATTGGAATAAGTAAAAATCATTTTAGCCAGTATTACTTTACTTAAATGAGTAAACTGTTACTTTATTGTTGTTAATCTTTTCAAAGAACCAATTTTGGGCTGATTTTCTCTATTGTATTCCATTTTATATTTCATTTATTTTTTCTCTATTGTTTTTATTTTCCTTCTTGCTTTATGTTTAGTTTTCTCTCCTTTTTCCAATGTATTAAGTGGCAAAGATTAAGATTGTTTTGAGAAATCTCTATAGATAGATAGATTAGTTATAATTTTCTCTTTAAGCACATATTTCACTTCTTTCCATAAGTTTTAGTATGTTGTATTTTCATCTTCATTCCTTCTAACTTCCCTTTTGTTTTCTTCTTTGACTCACTGGTTATTTTGGATTAAAAAAAAAAAAAATCTAGAAATGTGTAAATTTCCCCAATTTCCTTCTGTTATTGATTTTCAGTCCCTTTCTATTTTGGCTAGATATTTTCTATAATTTCAATCCTTCCTACATTTTTTTGAAAGTTTTATGGTCTAACACACAGTCTATCCTAGAAATGTTCTAGTGCACTTGAGAAATAATATATATTCTACACTTGTTAGTTGAAATGTTCTATAGATACCTGTGAGGGTGTTTTATAGTGTTGTTTACGTCTCATTTATGCGTTGTTCTTTTACATAGTTATTCTATTGTTATTGAAAGTGTGGTATTGAAATCAACAACTTATATTGTTAAATGTCTACTTCTCTCTTTACTTCTGTCAGTTTTCTTTTTCATGTATTTTAGGGCTCTGTTGTTAGGTACACATAATGTTTATAACTGTTATATCTTATTGATGGATTGATACTTTTATAAGTGTCTTTCTGTAGTACCAATAATCATCTTCAACTCTAGTAGTCTTACATTTATATACCCACTCCAGTTCTTTTTATGGTTACTGTTTGCATGATAGTCCTTTATCCTTTTACTTTCAAACTATGCTTTTAAATGTCAAATGTGTTATCCTGTACACAGCATAGTTGGATCATGTATTCACATCCATTTTTGCTAATCTCTGCATTTAACTGAAGTGTTTAATCAATTTATATGAAACACAATTATTCATGATATAGGATTTCTTTACTGTTTTACTTCTTGTTTTCTTTATGTCTTACATATTTTTTCTTCCTCTATCTGACTAAAATTTATATATTATACTTAGTTCTCGTCTTATTTGAATACTTAGTAACATTTTTCAAATAGTGGCACTTTCTGTTCCTTAATAAAATGTTTAATTTGTCTTCTGGGACACCCCACTCTGCTGATTTTTTCGTATCACACTTTTCACTCCTTTTCAGTACCATCTAATTATCCTCTCTCTCTCTTCTCTGATGATTACACTGTTGCAAATCCCTGGGGATCAGTCCATAATCACCACTATGTACACTCTCTCAGTGATGACATTCTGTCTCATGGTGTTAACGCTACACATATGCTGACAATCCCAAATTTTATACCCAGCCCATATTTTTTCTCTCCTACTACTGATAAATAGCTGTTCTATCTCTACTCTTCCTGATATCACTTGATGGTCACTATATCCTTCAAGTGGCTCAGATATTTCTTTTCTTAATTGGTTACAAAACATGCACATATTATAGAATGTTTTAGTTTAATTTTATATGTTTTAACTTTAAATGAGTGAAATAATTAATGAACAAATACTATTTTCGTGATTTGCTTTCTTGCTCAACAGTAAACATTTGATTCTAACAAGTTAGCCTGACACAGTTTCATAGATGCTGGCAGAAGACAACAGGAGTCCTGGGTCAGATGAAAATGACTTTACTATTCATTGCACAGCAGAGAGCATGAGCTTCATGTCAGCTTTGGTTGTTTTTGCTCCTCTAGTACCTTCAAGGCAATGTACTGACAGGCCTAGAGGGATGCTGAGCACACTGTGGTTTTGTACCACAGCTGAGGAGCCCAAAACTCTTATAGAGTGTTACTACAAGACTGCCTTGCTTTGTTGGGAGGAAAGCATCTCTACTTCACTTTCCAGGAAACAAATCTATTTTCTGCTCCCCAAGAGACTTATTATTTTAATTTCCCTTCAAAAGTAGGATGCATAAATTATGGTATGATCCTACAATGGAATATTACACATGCTTGCAAATAAATAAAGTATAAGCAAAATACGAATCATATTCTTAATGTTGAGTTAAGAAGCACATCATAAGAGAATATCAGTTTATTAATTACACTACTCATTTTAGGTTAAAACAGGCAAAACTCCAGGCTGTTTACCTTCCAAATATGCTTAAATAGATAGGACAGACCAAAAGATAATGTAAGATGTATAGATATGCTATGCAGAATTTACTCCCAATAAATTGACTGTTCAAATCTTTCATCCATCTTTCTATTGGATTTCATGTTTTTTACATTGAGTTATAAAAATTCCCAATATACAAAGTATTATTATATTTTGAAAATCTTTGTTGATATGCATTTGGTTACATTTGTACTTGAAGATAATCTACATGAAAATATTGGAGCATATTCTACTCACTGGGAAGAACATACATTTCATTACTCAAAGCCCCAGATTTAAATCTTAGCTGTTATTTTATAATTTATGGCATATAAAGTCTAAGCATTATTTGACAAATAAGACTAGCAATACCTATCTACCAACATTCTTATTAGGATAAAAGAAGACACATGCCCAACGCAAAAAGTATTTAAATTACAATTAGATTCTAAAAAAAAAAAAAAAAAAAAATTGATTAGTTTCACTTTTGTAGTTAATTGGTATGCATATAGAAGTTGCCTAACAAGTACTTGCAAATGGCTATGCATAAATCCTTGCATAAATGACAGCAAATAAACATCCAGCCTTATTTACAATTGATATGTATAATATCAAATGATGACATTTTAAGAAAGGCTATTTAAAAAGGGAATCCTGGCTCACTTACATACTGCTACATTCCGTTTTCTTTTAGTTTTTAGACTTTTTGTCATGAATAATTTTAAATGATCATATATCTTTAAATGAAAAGTAAAATGAAATAACGTTATTTCTGGCTCAAACATATAGATAAATAGAGCTTATTTATGGAATAT
The DNA here is from genome assembly GCF_057876585.1 of Rhinolophus sinicus. Lineage (NCBI taxonomy): Eukaryota > Metazoa > Chordata > Mammalia > Chiroptera > Rhinolophidae > Rhinolophus > Rhinolophus sinicus. Next base: position 176,014,827 of record NC_142516.1, read on the forward strand.
GTCATAAAATGCATTTGAAATAATATGCCCTTTGTTATAAAATTCAATATTTGTCTCTTAAAATTTTTAAAGTTATAAAAGGCAGAAAGTTTTATGTATATAATACAATCTCAAATTTTTCATGTAAAAACTACACACTGAATTTTAATTCATGCTTTGTTAAAAGGTTTGTAAATGATCAATATCAAAATTAATCAGCAACTTTACATTTGGAAAGTGCCACTCTGTCTCAACATTTTTTAATAAATAAATTTTAATAATTTTAACCTTTTACTAATAATAGTTATGCCAAACAAGCTTGAAAAGGGTAGTATTACTAGTTCACATCTGTGCTGAAGGTATGGCTTTTTTTAATTACTTGGCCTTAGAGTAATAATATACCTTTCCAAAAAGACAGTGATATATTTTATTAATTAAGATCTGCATATCTTGTATTTTTATATAGGCATTGGCTTAATTCATACATGTAAATATCATTGATTTTAGAAGGCCAAATCTAAGATTGGATACATAAAAATATAAAGTACAATTTAGATACCTGTCATTTCTTAATTCCTTGTTTTAGCAATTGTTTCTAAAGATGTAGTTAGATGTGTTTTCTTTTTTATTAGAGAGATGTTTGTGGTAACTCAAACTACAGGCTCTTATAAAATACATGACAATGATTCATGTATTTTATAGGTTCATAATAGTATTTGTTTTATTTCATTCAATGTAGAATTATAAGTAAACATTTTTAAAGATATATATTTGGGATACACCATAAATTCAATAACAAAGTTGAAAATATATCTAGCATCATGGAGTATCAATCATAATATAATTATAATTTGTCATAAAATATACTATCCAATACATTTTATAAAATTATATTTTAAATCCAATCACAGAGCAGTGAATTTGTTTCTGAAGAAAACGTTTTCTATATTTAATGGGATTAGCAACTTGTATTCCAACACAAAATGACAGAAAATAACTTCAAAATACAAATTATATTCATGCTGACTCTTCAGTATTTAATAGGAATTTGTAAGAGCAATACAAGGAAATAATAATGTAATATATATCAATATCATCCCTGTTTATCTGTGTATCTATAGATATATAGATATATAGACAAAATGATGGAATATGAATGCATTTATATAGAAAATAATATCTAATGTTTCAAATTAAAATTATTTCATTTGAGAAATATATTCTTTTTTTTTTTTAATTTTATTTTATTAAATTTATTGGGGTGACAATTGTTAGTAAAATTACATAGATTTCAGGTGTATAATTCTGTATTACATCATCTATAAATCCCATTGTGTGTTCATCACCCAGAGTCAGTTCTCCTTCCATCACCATATATTCGTTCCCCCTTACCCTCTTCTCCCAGCCCCCACCCCCGCCCCCCTTACCCTCTGGCAACCACTAAACTATTGTCTGTGTCTATGAGTTTCTGTTTCTCATTTGTTTGTCTTGTTCTTTTGTTGTTTTTGGTTTATATACCACATATCAGTGAAATCACATGGTTCTCTGCTTTTTCTCTCTGACTTGTTTCGCTCAGCATTATTCTCTCAAGATCCATCCATGTTCTCATGATCATAAAAGGCTTATAAATGTAGTTTTAGCCTATATATAATTATCCATGTATTGCTTTCTAAGTCATCAGAACTTCAAAACAACTCTTCTTTCTTCGTAGAAATGAAACTTTTATGAATATCTAAGAATTACAAGTGATATTAAAATTATTCATCAATTACTTATAATAAGCAGATATCAGTGTTATCATTACCTTGTTTGAACAATATAATATTAAAATAAATAGCTAAGTTAAAAACCTCAAATAAACAAACAAGCTTATGCCCCACTATGGTATTAGGCAAATAGATTATAAAAGTTTTCATTATAAAATAATGAAAATGACTGTTGAACTAGCTAAAATAACACATTAAAATAAAAATTATTTCTTTCAATTTTTGTTACTTTCCTCTGAAAGTAGGAAGCCGATAAAATGGAAAAATAAAAATATAACAATTAGTTCAAATTTAAGTAACCCATTCACTGTAAATTAAGAGGTCTTTGGATTTTGTTAAAGAAAATGTTTCTTGTCTTTCCTTGCTTGATATATTTATATCATTATAATTGAATGTGCTAACAAACTGTTCAGGTCACTTCATAACAAGCTTCAATAAAGCAGAAAGACTTTACAACAGTAGTCTGCAATCTAGTTTGTTATTATTATAACATAGCTTGCCTTATTAGATGTGAATTTCCAGCAATTTCTTTTGTTTAATATAACTTCACACAATGAGAGTTCAAAAGTTATTTTTTTAATATCACTAGTAAATGCACACCTGCAATATATTTGGGGTTTCTCACAGTGATGTTTTGGTAGGGAGACAGAATCCTGGTGCTTCCTACTCAACAAACCTCCCACAATAAATATTATTTTGATGAAAGAATGACTTATCATACAGAGGGTAACTTCAAAAATATGAAGGACTCATACTACAACTTACCAGTGCTTCTGAAGTATTTTAATAGGGACTTTAAATTAATAAATTTGAGACTCTTTTGATTTGTAACTGAACAGGCATAAATTCCATTATGAATGTATTTGTTCATATAACAAATATGTACTGATTTCTGATGCTATGGGCTGCGAATGGCTATAATATGAAGCAGAGGAACATTTACTTGGCTTTAAAGAAGAAATAGGATGGAGTTTCAGATCTCATGAACCTTGAAATTTAGTGGAGAGGCAGGCAGAAGATAAAGATAGATAGGAAGTAAAATAAATTTAAAAATGTCTTTGGGTGATAAGTGTTTGGATTAAATATCAGTATAAGGGGTCAAAATTTATTCTAGTTCACTATTTTTGATCAAAAGTTAAGAAATGCTCTCTAATAAAGTGATATTGGAACAGAGATTTAAAGCAAGTGAGCACATGTAATCACATAGAACTGTTGAAAGGGATAGATACATATTAAACAAAAAAATTAATGGAGATCCAAATTGAAAAAAAAATTTTTCTGGAATTAAGTAAAAATAAATTTCACTATAACAATTAGTGAATATGAAGAAATATTTCAGACAAAGAAGATCATAGCCAACAAATAGCCCCCCACCCCATCTCTCCTCTGGCCTGCTAAAATTAAAAGTAAGCACATAAACTAAAGACTAAAAGACATAATTAAAGTTTTTAGAAAGCTGCTCAAGAAACCAGAAGTCAAAGAACCAAGATTCTGAAAAGGAGAAACCCCTGAGAAGAGAGATGAGATTCTTTCTTTCCTTCATTTTCTTTTTCTTTTGTACGGTAAACCCATGCAAACCTTAGTTGTCGAGTTTAAGGAATCCTTAAAGAGAAAGGCTTTACATAAAGGGAGATATCCAAATGGTTGATTCAAATTGTGCTCAGCATCATTCATAATTAGAGAAATGCCTATTTAAATCACAATAAACTAGCCATGTACACCATGAAAATGGCTCAACTTGAATAGGTATTTGTTTTATAAGTTAAAAATAATACTACCTTATGGTTAAGCAATTATGCTGTTGTTTTTTTTCATTACTCAAAAGAAATGAAAACATACCTACACAAAGTATTATACACAAATGTTTACAGCAGCTTTAAAAAGCAAATATCCACGAAGAATAGATGGATATGCACAATGTACTGTATTCACGCAATGGGACATTATTCAGCAATCAAAGGGAACAAATGCTGATAGTGAACAATACTGTATTCAGTACAAGAAGCCAGATATGAAAGTACGTACCACGTGATCCCTTTGATGTGAAGCTGAATAACAGGCAATACTAATGTCTGACAATGGAACTCCTGACTGTTTCTCATGGTTCAGCAATGAATGACTAGAAATAGGCTACAAGGAACACTTAGAGTTGATGGAAAGGGTCCATATGTTCATGAGGGAGTTAGTGGTTATATAGTTGACTATATGTGTCAAAATTCATCAAGCTTTACATTTGAATATGTGCATTTTGTATGTAAAGTACTCATGTTGTAATAAAATTTGATAGACCAAAAAAGATTTTTCAGGGATGGTGTTTTATCACTGACATTATTTAGAATCGCCAGAGTGTGGTTATGATAAGCAGAGGAACTTTGACTTGGCTTTATAATTGTTTTTAAATTCCCAAGAAACGTGAAATTTCTGTTACCTGATCCACAGGCAGATGTTCCCTTCTTCACTGCACTGGGTACATCCCATTTCGTAAGGGACCAATAAAGGACTTTACAATATGTGTCTACTCTGGCATTATAATCCCACATTCATTTGACTCAGCACTGATGTAGAGAACAAAACAATCAATATGAGATTGAATCCACCCCTGCTTCTAGGAGTGAGAACCCCCCTGGCTTAGGAAAGCTGGAGCAATCCTACTCCTTATTACCATAGTGACTGGCAGGACGTCCAGTCAGAATGGAGAACAGGATTTGTGTTGAACAGAGTGCCTTTTACTTGCTTAAGGTGGTGGGGTCTGCAGACATGAGGCCTAGAACATGAGGCCTCAGCTGTTTTGTTGCAATTAGACCAAATAATTGGGGGTTAATTCAAATACAGTCAAAGGCGTCACATGGAAATGGACCCAGACCCTAATCTACTTTGACTGAAGTCAGCCATACTTCCAGATTTTCAACATAGGTCATAATAACTTCCTCACTCTTTGAGATGGGTTGTGTTTTCTGTTACTTGTTAAAGTAGCAGCTATAAATACTTCAAAGATAAATAATTATGCTTTATTCAACTGTATGCTTCAAATAGCAAATAGTTTTTCATAGAATTTTATTTTATTTCATTTTATTTTTATGGAGGGCGCAGCTCACAGTGGCCCATGCAGGAACCAGGCCGGCAACCTTGGTGCTACCGGCACCATACTCTAACCAACTGAGCTAACTGGCCACCCTAGAATTTGGTTTTAAATTAACGAATTTAATCCAGAAGACTTTATTTCACAAGAATTGAGGATTTTTAAAAAGAGGATACATTTTGTTTTCCTTTGAATGCTACAAACCTTACTAAAATAATAATTTATTTGAAGGCTTTGTTGTTTTATGTTTGGCTCTGAAATGTTAAAGATAATGCCTGGTGTATAAACACATATAAAAAAGATTTTTCTTAGCTTTGCTGCTTTCTATTCTCATCTAATTAATGGAGCTTATTTAGCTGTCTCTTTGTTTTTCATTTAATTTTTATTTTATCATTTAAGCCATCTCCTCTGCATTTTTTTCCTTGACCTGTGAACAACCCACTTTGACAATGATATCCTGATTTCATAATTAATTCTGTGGTTCCTGAGCGCAGGGGTAATAGTGCAAGTGATAATAATGAGTTTGCCTCTTATTCTACTTGTGTTCTTGTCTCTGGATGCTTAGACATAATTACAAATTTAACTAAAAGAGTTGAAGTTTCACCTCTGGTGATAAACTTTTGTGTGCGGAGGTCAACTAAGCTTGCTGACATTTTCATTAAAAAAAGAAAAAAGAAAAAGAAAAACCTCTCAGCTTAAATGGGCGACACCATATCTTAGCAGCAATTTTGCATCAAGAGCCCATTAACTTTTCCAGTTTTAACCCATGGGACCATCTTACTATTATGCATGCTATTTTTACATACTGTAAGAGTCCTAACAAAACATTAAATATCTCTATTGTGATCATATGACTGTAAATACTGATTCAAATCAGAGATATTCAATAACTTTTCTGGATGCTTTCTTCATACATGATCTATTTTTTTTTTAAAGAAAAACAAGTTTTCCATAGTCTTCCATAAGTTTAATAAAGTTACAATTGCCAAATCCCAATTTATTTATTTTTCCTCATTTAACACAGAATTAAACAGTCTTTATGAACCTAAATCTGTAAGTTAAGAAATGATTCAAAGGGGTTGCTGGATGGCTCAGTTTGTTAGAGTGCGAGCTCTTAACAACAAAGTTGCGGGTTCAATTCCCACATGGGATGGTGGGCTGCGTCCCCTGCAACTAAAGATTAAAAACAGCAACTGGACATGGAGCTGAGTTCCGCCCTCCACAACTAGATTGAAGGACAATAACTTGGAGGCGATGGGCCCTGGAGATACTATTCCTCAATATCCCCCCCCCAAAAAAAATGGAAAAAAAAAGATTCAATTATTTGGGTAATTATTTTGAGACCAATCAAAAGTTCATTTTAATATATCTGTATATTTTTATAATGAAAATCTTTAAAGCGTACATATGTCCTTTGATCAGTCCTTATTACTTACTTCTGTCACCATCCCACAACACGCTTATCAGCTACATTATTACCTTCAAGCCCCAATCTCCATTGTTCTAATTTTGTGCTTTTTCTAAATTATGTTTGTGTTTTGAGTACCACTATATCTTTGTAAATAAATCACCATCTATTACCGCCACTTAAAGCAATCATACTGTATCTCTCTAGTCAACTATCTCACTTATTCTGTACAGTAATAATTCAAACTTTCAACGCTTTCCTCATTCATCTCCTTTCCACGATCTCCTTCCATTCAAAAATTGATTCCACCATACACTTCTCTAAAACAATAATTATGTATTATACTGAGGTTCACTATGTTTTTAGAACATCTGACTGGGCTAACATCATTCGCATATTCTCTAACAACTGCAAAAAAGAAAAAAAATAACTCAATTGTATTTTTGACTCAAATGCCCTCATAACATTCTAGTACCTTCACTCACTGAGTTTTGCCATTGATACCTAGCACATGCAAACACATTCTCTACTCATTTTTTCCCATAACAATTTAAACATGCACACCTCTTCCCCACCTTAAGCAATGACTGTTGTCTTGCATTCAAAATCAAGATCCCTGAGAATACATCCCATTTAATAATCAACAGACAAAATGGGTTCTACTAGAACTACTTTGCTCCTTAAAGCAACTCTTGCCAAAATCAACACCCTCCTGGCTGCTAAATTTAACAGGAAGACATTAGGTGTACTCTTACTTAAAAATTTGTGATTTGACAAATATCATCAAATATACATCTTTGAGTAGATTCTTCCATTAACGATATGCAGAATATTTCCACAGCATCTTGTTTAAATATGCTGTTATTATTTGAATTGTGTCTCCCTGAAAACATGTTGGATGTCTAACTTTTCCTTCGTGTGAAAGTGATTCTTACTTGGAAATAAGATCTTTGCAGCTAATCAAGTTGAGGTTATTATGGAGATTCCCTGTGAAACATGATCTGTATCCTAATGAAGAGGGGAAATTTGAACGCAGACACAGACATGCACAATCATAAGATGATGTAAAGACAGACATGTATTTTCTATTTCCTATTGTGCCCTCATTGCTTGTCCTTTACAAAGGTCCATATAAAAAATAAATAATTTGAGAAATAAAGCGCCAACACAAGAACAAATTGCCAATTAGCTATTTATTATCACTACCGAGTTTCCCCGAAGATAAGACCTAGCCGGACAATTATACTATATTATATTATAGTAAACTAAGACCAGGTCTTACGTTAATTTTTGATACAAAAGACACATTAGAGCTGATTGTCCGGCTAGATCTTATTTTCGTCGAAACACGGTAGCAATAATTTTTATATGAAACCGTTTAAAATAGGTTTTATTTACAATTTAATGGTTTCCAATGAAGATCCAAAATTGAAAAACTAGAAAACATCGAATTTAACATATTTAATAAAATTCTACCATGACGACAGAGGCAGAGACTGGACCAATGATATGCAAGTCAATCATTACTGGCCACCAGAAGGTTGGAAGAGACAAGGAAGGATTCTATAAACTTCCTTGTAGACTCCGTCCCAAAGGAATAGCTCTGCTGGCACCTTGATATCATTTCTAATCTCCAGAACTGTGTGACATAAATTTCTGTTGTGGTAAGCCATCCAGTTTATGGTACTCTGTTATGCAGCCCTAGCAAACAAATGCAAATGGGGTTTCTTTGTCATTTGCCTTTGGCTTTCTACTGTTCTGAATGTTCATATTCTCCATGAGTCATCAGTTACAGTGGCTACGATTACCATCAACTGCAGGGACAAATCTTTACATGACATTCAAGGCTTTTGATGTTCTAGGCTTGTCTTTTAAGCTTCATTGCTTTACATATGCTCCATATATTCCACATTCTAGGCATGCTAGCTTTCTGATTGGGACTAAGAACATGGAATCTTCGATCACAAACCAACTCTAAAAGCTAGTAGTCTTTGGGAAAACCACTAAACTTTGTAGGTCTCAATTGCCAGACCTGTAAAAATAGTTATAAATATATCCAACACTGCTACTGTATGTACAATTACTGTATCAGTCCTTTTACTCCTTCTTTTCTTTTAAAGAGCATACTAGACTTTTCCAATTCTGGGAACTGGATGTATAAAAAACAAACAAACAAACCTCTAAATAAAAGCAAACAACATTCATTACATGAAACACCATGTATTTTCTATTTCTTAAATTTTCTTCATTTTGTCCTTTATTCAGGTTTGGATAAAAAGGAATAATTTGAGAATAAAGTACTAAAACAAGCACAAATTGTCAATTAGCTGATTATCATTAACCATTAGCAGTATTTTTTTTTACATGGATCCATTTAAAATTGCTTCTATTTATGATTTAATAGTTCTCAGTGAATGTCAACCATTGAAAAACTGGTATATAGCTATTGTGATGCATTTAATAGATTTCTACCAAAACACAATTCAATATTTATCATCAGATATGTTAATACAGTTTCTGATTATGATTTATCTTTCCTGATTGTTTCAAAACTGCATATTTTCCCTTGATATATTTAAACTACTCAGACTTTCTTGTTGTGGCTGATGACATTTTGTTTGTCTGTTTTGCACTAGTGTTTGCGCACAGTATAGTTGGATTGGCAATTACTCAATTTTTGATGTCCATCTATAGAGTTAAGAATTTATGTGTTGAAGTATTTCTAGGATTTTTAGTTGAAGAGTTTATAAGCGTATACATATACCACCAAAATGCATTACTAGACATTATAAAGTTTACTGGTTCCACCTAGTGGCAATGCAAAGCAAGTTAAAAGTAAAATTATCACTAAAAAGATATCAAAAGGCTTTATGTAAAGACTTTCAAAAGTTTACTTTTATAAAGGTGGATATTCAATGCTGGAAATAAAACTCACTATTTTAAAAACTCATATAAATAAATTCTGAATATCTATAACAATTCTTGTAAAATAAGTTTTATTTTCCTCTCATTTTAGAAGAGCTTTGTGAGCAATAAAAAGCTGAAAGAGTATTTCCTAGTAATTGTAAGTTTTTTTGTTGTTTCATTTTTCTACTAATTAAGCATATGTTTTCCTCCACATATCAATTAAATGCCATTAATTTAGCTGCTGGATAAATAGCCGTAAGGATGTTTACACGTGATCGAAAACAAAGCACATAAGTCTGTAAGATGATAGTTCTTACATAGAAGTGCATCATTTATAAACTTTTCAAGTGCTTTTTAACAACTAATAATTTTATTAGCAAAAGGCTTATCTTTTCTACAAAACAATGTTCAAGAAAATGAAATGTTTTTGCATTGATAAAAAGTAAATTATGTTCCCTTTAAATTGAAAAATTAGTTATGGTATCCCACCCTACCTGTCCTTATCATTATAAAGCATGATAAAATGATATATGAATAAATTATTTATGCAGGACAAATACCGCTAGAACACCTGTCATAGAAAATTATTTTCCTTTCTCTGCTGCAATAGCACCTTCGAGGTTCTTATGAAAGCTATTTATGTCTTACAACTAAATTCATTTTTATTGTTTCTCTAATGTCTGTAAAAATTCATACAGCACATAGCATGTTTCCATCACAGAAAAATCTTTCCAGTTTAGCTATGACAAGAGTGAGTTTTATATAATATGTGAAAATATGTGATCTGTGCACAAAACACATCGCTAGGAAAAGAACACTTCCATATAATGCTGAACATCATTAACCAAGCTTTTGGATATTTTAAGAGAAGAAAATGAAAGAAAACTTACAACTGAGTATTCTTTTCCCAGATAGAAGTAATATGTGCTACATTAGGCAAAAGGAATAAAATCCTCATTGTGTCAACTTTCAATCTTGCTTGTTTAATTAATTTTACATATAAAAGCAAATGACTTAAAAACCATTTCTTGGTAGCAAATTACTTTACCATTTTTACCTTTGCAGCTTGCTGTAGATAAGCTAACCACATCCTTTTATAGCTGTCACAACTGTGAGGACTTAATTTTGCTATTATTGAACACTAGAGGAGAAATAATGAGTGAAAATAGCATTATCCTTATACTCCTATCATAATTATATTAAATTACATTGAACCATAAAGGATGCAAGCATAGACAGGTAATATGTCATTTGGACTAATAAAAATATTAATCTAAAACAATTAGTATATTATGGATTGCTTACATTTCTATATAAACGCATAAATGATGTTCATTTTAAACTCATATTGTGCAATATGATTACTTCATGACAAAAAAAAATTACAAATCTCAAGTAGGTACACAGAACAATGTTTATACCATAAAGTACTTCCCACTCCTCCCTTAGGAGAGCGAAACAATGAGAAAACCTATGAAAAATACCGAGGCATTCAATATTCATTAACTTTTAGAGAACCTGGATATGTGGAAATTAAACATACCTGAATCTATGTAAAACTTCATGTAGTAATCATCACTCTTCTTCAGAAAATTATGCCCACTGGAAAACATATATCTGATGACATATGTGCCTCGAACCACAGATTAACCTAAGTATGAATATAAAGTATGATAAGGAATACTTCGAAGAATAACATTTTTCATATTAATGTTACTTTGCAAGAGGTAGAATCTGTATTTAATTCCATGGACTTATATTAGAGGCATGTCCCTGCCTCAAAGCATTTCTATCTGTGCCTGCCTATGCCTGAATATATCTTCCCCTCAAAGCCTCACATGTCTTCTCCATCATGATCTTCAGGTATTTATTCAAATGTGTCTTCCTTGTTAAGTCTCTCCTAACATCTGTAGTGAAAATCACACTCTTATTTAAAAAACAAATTTGAAAGAGAATGAAAACCCTAGTCTACCCCATGATGTGCACAACACCCTGCATTCCCCTTCTTTATCATTCCCCATAGCATTAATGACCGTCTAAAACAGTGTAGACGTTTTTGTATATGGTAAGTCCTCAAAGTCATCAATAAGATCTTAGGAGACTGTAACTTTAAGCAAAACAACACAGAAGGAAACTGATTTTACCATAGGCTAATTAATATAAACAACAGTTAAGTTCCTACAGCATATTTCCGGCCACAAAACATCACCAAACCTAAAGACGCAAACATTTCTAAAATTAAAGATTGAAATAAAGGTGAGTTATACATGCTTTGAAGAGAGATTAACACAGGAAAAGAGAAGCATGGTGATATGAGAGGCCCCTTTGAACAGCTATAACTCAGCAAAGGATTCCCTGCTCAACACAAAAACAGATCTGAAAGATACATGCATTGAAGCTTCTGAAGGTGGGTGAATCAGAGCCACCAGGGGAGGAAGGAAGGGAGAAGAGCAGAGAGGAGTGCCATGGATTCTGCAGAGCTCACTATGGGTTTCAGGAGAGAGGAGGAGTCAGGTTGCAGCTTGCACTCTCTGCAGCCCAGAAGAGCAGGGGACAGAATAAGCATTGCTGCCTGAGTGGTCAGCACATACTAATACTGAAACCAGTGACTGGGGCAGAGATGGACCACAGAGGTACAGCAGCTGCGATCTAGCAACTGCGATCTAGCAGCTGCCATCGTCAGGCATAGAAACAAAGCCATGGAGCCTGGCTACCTCCCTTCACCCTCCCAAAGCCAGTAGCAGACCCCAGAAGAAGCTGTAGCAGTGAGTGATGGGTTACAGAACACACTGATGGCAGCCTAGAGAACTGGTGAGACAGGAGCATTTCCACCTGAGTGGCAGACAAATGCTGTAGCGAATCTCAGGAGGTACACAGGTGAGGCAGCTGAGGTCTGGCAGATGCCATTATTAGGAGGAGAATAAAAGCCACAAACTCATGAACCAGCCTCTCCCAGCCCACCCTGCTCCAACCCATCTTGACTGATCCCAGCGGGGTACCTGGGACACCGTGGGCAGTGGAGTACTGCTGCCAGCGTCTGGTTGTGGGATTTCATGAGTTCCGGTGAACTCATGGGGGAACCCACCACATTCCCCCATAACATGGTGCCCTGAAATGAAGGTGACCTGGTCACAGAGTAAACCCCCACCTCTGCAGGGAATACAGGGCATTTTCTACCACCCTGCAGAGATCCAAGAAGCCACAGTAGTACAAGAGAAAATAAAAAAACGTGTGCTTCCACACCACCTACTGGAAAACAAAAGAAAGTCCTCTTCTTATCAACTTACTAAACAGAAAAGTGTCTTTCTTAAAAAAGAAAAAGAAAAAGTTTTAAAAAGCTAATTTCATTCCCATAATGCCTATAAATAATCCATCAAATACCACGAACAACCAGGGTAGCAAGCTCTGAAAGAAAATTAAAAATCTCCAGAAAATAAACTTAGAGACATGGAAATATGTGATTTAAATAACAGAACATTCAAGATTACAGTTCTGAAAAAACCCAATGAGCTACAAGAAAACTCAGATAGGCAGCTTAATGAACTCAGAAATAAAATCAATGAACAAAATGAGTATTTTACCAAAGAGATTGAAACTCTTAAAAAGAACCAAATAGACATTCCGAAGCTAAAGAACTCAATAAAAGAGAAGAAGAATGAACTAGCAAGCTTAGGAAACAGAGCTGACAGATGGAGAAAAGAATTAGTGACATCAAAGATAGAAGTAGAAATCTAGAAATGGGCAGATGGAAGAAGAAAGAGAATTGAGAGTGAAAAAGAAAGAAAGAAAGAAAGAAAGGAAGGGAGGGAGGGAGGAAGGAAGGGAGGAAGCTAGCTAGCTCACTCCAGGAGAACGATCTGAATCCATTAGAAAGAGTGATATAAGAATAATTGGTACACAAGAAGAAGGGAACAGAGAGCCTATCCAAAGAGTCAACAAGAACTTCCCAAACATATGGAAAGAGCTACATACTTGAAGCAAACAGAACACCTAATTATCTCAATCTAAATAGGCCTACTCCAGGGCATATTATATTAAAACTGTCCAAAATTAGTGACAAAAAAGAATCCTCAAGGCAGCTAGAGAAAAGAAGATGGCAATCTATAAAGGAAATCCCATTAGATTATCATCACATTTTTCAGCAGAAACCTTACAAGCTAGGAAAGTGGAATCAAATATTCAAACTACTGAAAGAGAGAAATTAACAGCTAAGATTAATATATACAGCAAAGTTATCCTTTAGATATAAAGGAGAAATAAAGACCTTTCCAGACATACAGAAGCTGAGGGAATTTTCCACCACAAGGCCTGCATTACGAGAAATACTGAAGGGGATTATTTTACCTGAAACAAAAAGGTAAAATGATACAAAACTAAGAGTAAGATGACTAAGAGACAGAGAGAAATGTTAAATCCCAACCCTTATTCAGAATAGGTGTTATACACTTAAATATAGTAAAGATGAAAAGACGTGAAAACATTTTTAAAAAGTAAAGATGACAATAGCTACTAAAACAGGGGAAAGTCTTGCAAAACAAAACAAAACGAAAAAACAAAACACACACAGACCAATGGAATAGAATTGAGAACCCAGAAATAAACCCACATAAATAATGACAGGTAATTTTTGACAAAGAAGCAAAAAAACATACAATGGAGAAAATACAGTCTCCTCAATAAATGGTGCTGGAAGAATTGGAAAGCCACGTGCAAAAGAATGAAACTAGTCTGCTATCTGTCACCATGTACCAAAATTAACTCAAAATGGATCAAAGACTTAAGCATAAGACCTGAAATAATAAACTGCATAGAAGAAAACATCGGCACTAAACTTATGGACCTTGGGTTCAAAGAGCATTTTATGAATTTGACTCCGAAGGCAATGGAAGTAAAAGCTGAAATAAATGAATGGGACTATATCAAACTAAAAAGCTTCTGCACAGCAAAAGAAACCATCGACAAAATAAAGTAGCAACCAACCGAATGGGAGAAGATTTTTGCAAACAATGCCTCCGATAAGAGGCTAATATTCAAAATATAAAAGGAACTCATACAACTCAACAACAACAAAAAAACAAACACTCCAATTAAAAAATGGGCAGAGGACCTGAAGAGACATTTCTCCAAAGAGGACATACAAATGGCAAATAGACGTATGAAAAAATGCTCAACATCACTAATCATCAGAGAAATGTAAATAAAAACTGCAATGAGATATCACCTCACCCCAGTTAGAATGGCTGTCAGCAACAAGACAAATAGTAACAAGTGTTGGAGAGGCTGTGGAGAAAAGGAACCCTCATACACTGCTGGTGGGTATGCGGATTGGTGCAGCCGTTATGGAAGGCAGTGTGGAGGTTCCTCAAAAAGTACGAATAGAATTACCATATGATCCAGCAATCCCTCTCCTGGGTATCTACCCAAAAAATCTGAAAACATTTTTTATCCATAAAGACACGTGTGATCCAATGTTCATTGTAGGTTTATTTTCGGTAGCCAAGACATGGAAACAACCATATCTTGATAGATGAACAAATAAAGAAGTTGTGGTATATATGCACAATGGAATACTATTCAGCAGTAAGAAAAGATGAAATAGGACCATTTGTGACAACATGGATGGATCTTGAGATTATAATGCTAAGCGAAATAAGTAAGACAGAAAAAGTAGAGAACCGTATGATTTCACTGATATGTGGTATATAGAACTGAAAACAACAAAAGATCAAGACAAACAAATGAAGAAATAAAAACTCATAGATGCAGACAATAGTTTAGTGGTTACCAGAGGGGAAAGGGGAGAGGTGGTGGTAGATGAGGGTAAAGAGGATCCAATATATGGTGATGGAAAGAGTGGTGGTGAACACACAATGTGATGTATAGATGATGTATTACAGAATTGTACACCTGAATTCTATGTAACTTTACTAACAATTGTCACCCCAATAAATTTTAATTAAAAATTAAATTGAAAACAAAACAAAAACAAAACCCTGAAAAAGAACACACAGCATAAACGCAGATACTTTGTGACAACAAAAACATAAAAGGGGAGGGGGTAAAGATCTGAATTTGAAAAAGGGAATGGAGATATGAAACATTCAGAAGAAAAATAACTACTGTATATATAAAACTTTCTTTTGCATAAACCTAATGGTAACCATACACACATAAAATCTAGAACTGAAACACCTAATACAAAAAAGAGGAAAAAGAGTAAAAAATTTATAGAATACCACCAAACTGAAATAACATATGAAAACACAAGCAAAAAGAAACAATGGAGACGCAGAGCTACCAGAAAACAAAAGATAAAATGACTGTAAGAAAACCTCATGCATCAATAATCACCCTAAATGTATGATGGACTGAACTCACCGATAAAAAGACACAGAGAAGCAGACTGGATCAAAAACCAAAACCCAACTATATGCTGCCATCAGAAGACACATCTCAGAGGCAAGGACAAATATAGACTCAAAGGGAAAGCGTAGAAAATAATACTTCAAGCAAATGGCATCCAAAGAAAAGTGGGTACAGTCATACTTATATCTGATGAAACATATTTCAAGATAAAAAAGGTAATGAGACAAAGATGGATATTTCATAATGATAAAGGGGACAATGCATCAAGAAGACATAACACTTACCAATATGTATGCTCAGTCAGAGAGCACCAAAATATATGAAGAAACTACTAACAGAACTAAAGGGAGAAACTGACATAAACACAATAATATTATAATAGAGGATCTAAATACCCCATTGATAGCTATGGGTTCATTCAAACATAAAATCAATGAGGAAATATCAGCCTTAAATGACACATTAGACCTAACAGACATATTCAATATTTACACAGCCCTGCATCCCAGAACACCGGATTACATATCCTTCTCCAATGCACATGGAAGATTATCAAGGACAGACCATATGTTGGGACACAAAATTAGCCTCAAAAAACTTAAGAAGATTAAAATCATACTAAGTGGCGTACTGTCTCACCACAATGTTTGAAACTGGAAATCAACTGTAAAAATAAAATGGGGAAAACCACAAATATGTAGAGATCAAACAACATACTATTAAGGAACAACTGGGTCAAAGAAGAAATAAAAGGACAGATCGAAATCTACATAGAGATGAATGAGAATGACAACACAACAAAACAAAACTTTTGGATTACAGCAAAAGCAGTAATAAGAGTGAAGTTTGTATCTTTACATGCCTATCTCAAGAAACAAGAAAAATTCAAATAAACAACCCAACATTACTTCTTAAAGAACTACAAAAAGAGAAACATATGATACCCAAAATTGCAGAAGAAAGGAATAATAAAAATTAGAGCAGAATTAAATGAAATAGAGAACAAAAGAGTAAATAATAATAATAATAATAATTGCAACAAAGAGCTGGATCTTTGAAAAGACTAATAAAATTGACAAATGTCTGGCTACATTCACTAAGGAAAAAGGAAAAAAGTCTCAAAGAAACAAAATGAGAAACAGAAGAGAAGTTATGATGGATCCTGCAGCAATACAAAGAATCATACAAGAATACCATAAAAGACTATATGCCACCAAATTCAATAACCTAGAAGAAATAGACAAGTTATTAGAAATACATAACATTCCTAGACTAAGTATTAAAGAATTGAAAAATCTAAATAGACCCATCAATAATAAGGAAATTAAATCATCAAAAACTTCCCAAAAAGTACAAATTCAGAACCAGATGGCTTCATTAGTGAATTTGACCAAATTATCAAAGAAGATTTAACATGCATCCTTTTCAAACTCTTCAAAAAATTGAAAAATAGGCAATACTTCCTAACCCATTTTATGAGGCCAACATTACCCTGATATCAAAACCTGGCAAGGATAACACACACCTACACACACACACACACACACACACACACACACACACACACACTACAGATCATTATCTCTGATGAATACAGATACAAAAATCCTAAACAAAATACTCTCAAATTGAATACAGCAATATACTAAAAAGATTATACATTATAATCAAGTGGGGTTCATTCCAGGGGAGCAAGGATGGTTCAGCATACAGAACTCGATCAATGTGATATATATATCACATAAACAAAATAAAGGATGAAAATCATATGATCATATCAACAGATAAAGAAAAACCACATGACACGATACAACATTCATTTATAATTAAAACACTAAACAAAATGGGTATAGAAGTAAAGTACCTCAACATAATAAAGGCCATATATGAGAACCCTTACTAATATCATACTTAATGGTGAAAATTTGAAAGCTTTTCCTCTAAGATCAGGAACTAAAAATAGGATGCTCACACTCACCATTGTTATTCAACATAGTACTGGAAGTCCTAACGAGAGCAATCAGGGAATAGAAATAGAAACCATTCAAACTGAGAATAAAGAAGTACATTTGTCACTTTTTGCAAAATACATGATTCTTTATATATTAATAGAAAACTCTAAAGACTCCACTGAAACACTATTAGAAACAATAAACACAGTAAAAATGCAGGATGCAAAATAAGTGTACAAAAATCCATTGTGTACCTATATACTACCAATGGAATTACAGAAAAAGAAATGAAAAAAGCAATTAGTTTTGCAATTGCAACAAAAAGAATAAAATACTTAGGAATAAACTTCACAAGTTAGACAGAAAAAGTTAAGAACCATGATTTCACTATGTGGAGTATAAAACTGAAAGCAACAAGACAAACAAAAACTCATAGACATAGACAACAGTATGATGGTTATCAGGGTGAAAGGGAGGTGAGGGAAGGTAGAAAACGGAAAAGGGGGTCAAATATATGGCAAAAGAATAAGAGTTGACTTTAAAGGTGAACACACAATGGAATATATACAGATGATGTATTACAGAATTGTACACTTGAAACCTACATAATTTTACTAACCGATGTCATGTCAATAAATTTAACAGTGTCAAAAAAATTATAAAAGATGAATAAAAACAAGTAAGAAAATCCTTTTCCAGCCTGCTTAGTCCAGTTCAGGGTAGCAGGTAGCCAGAGCCTATCCCAGTAACTCAGGGTACAAGGCAGGAACCCATCACGTACAGGATGCCCTCCAATACAGGGCTCACTCACACCCACATTTCTCAGATTAGGACAATGTAGATACGCCAGTTCTCCTAACGTGTACATCTTTGGGAAGTCAGAGGAAACCATTGTGCACCCACGCAGACGAGAGGAGAACGAGCAAACTCTATACCAACGTTGGCCCCACCTAGGCAGCAAATTTTTTTTCTCTTCAAAATTATAACTAAATAATGTTAAACAAAACATTATTTGAAGACCTTCTGTATACATAATATAGTGTTTGTCCACCTCTAGTGAAATGTAAGCTGCATGAAGGACAAACATATATACACATAAACACACACACACGCGCGAGCCTATAATACTGGATTTCTAGAGCATAGAATATTGCTTGGCAGACAGAAGATATACTATAAATACATGTTAACAAATGAATGGAATCTTCAGACCAGTAAATAATTCACTTAATTATATGTTGTAAGCAAGTTCACCAGACAAAAATGCACATTTGAATCAAACACAGGGATACCCCCTGTACTGATGATAGCTCACTGTGGTTCACACACGCAGGTGTATACAGTGAGACATCTTCTAGAGATTCTCAGTGGCAGTTTCCATGCTTTCTTTCCTTTATTTTCCCTATTAGGTATAGACCATCCTCAAAGTCCCTACCTGGAATTTCTAAACTTTTACTTTATACTTCACTTTGACATCTCCTTAATTTCCACAGCACCTGCAGGTAAACTGGTTCCAAACGTAAATCAATGGATTGCAGGTTTTAGTAATACATGTGCATGCGTGTGCACATGCACACACACACAGTACTATATTTTCCCACATTTTAATATTGAGATATAATTCACATACTATAAAATTCACCTTTAAAAATAAACACGTCAGTGGTTTTCAGTAATTTTTAGAACTTTTAGTATACTTACAATATTTGTGCAATCATTAGCACTATCGATTCAGAACATTTTCATCACACCAAAAGGAAACATTACCCCTTAGCATTCACTTCCCATTATCCCTTCTCCCCACTCTTGGCAAACACTAATCTACTTTCTGTCTCTTTGGATGTACCTATTCTGGACGTTTCTTCGGAATGGAATGATACATTATATGCCATTTGTGCCTGGCATTTTTCACTTAGCATAATGTTTCCAAGGTTCATCCACGGTGGAGCACGTGTCAGCACTCCATTCCTTTTCCTGGCTGAATATCATCCTATTGCTACAACATCTTTGGATTATAAGTCATCTGTTGATGGACATTTGGGTTCTTCCCAGTTTTCATTTATTTGATCTAATAGTGCTACGAATACTGATAGAAAATCATTGTTGAGAGCATATGTTTTCAACTATTTGAATATACCCCTGAGAATGGAAATGCAGGGTTACATGGCAACTCTATGTTTAATATTTTGAGAAATTGCCAAACTTTTCTTTTCCAAAGAAGCTGAATCATTTTACACTCTTACCAGCATTTTATATAGGTTTCAGTTTCTCCACATTCTCAAAAATACTTCTTGTGTATACTTTTTATACTACAGCCATCTTAG
This sequence comes from Rhinolophus sinicus, assembly GCF_057876585.1. Taxonomy (NCBI): domain Eukaryota; kingdom Metazoa; phylum Chordata; class Mammalia; order Chiroptera; family Rhinolophidae; genus Rhinolophus; species Rhinolophus sinicus. The sequence goes on from NC_142516.1 coordinate 176,034,608, forward strand.
TAGGTATAAAATGGTATTTTGTTGCACTTTGACTTGTATTTTTCTAATGACTAAATGATGTTGCGAATCTCTTCATGGCATTTGTATATATTTGTATATATTGGCCATTTGTATATATTCCTTGGCAATACGTCTAGTCAAAGCTTTTGCCCAATCTTAAAATTCTGTAATTTGTGTTTTTAATGTTGAGTTATTAAGATCATTTTTATATATTCTACATACTAGATCCTTATCGGATATGATTTGAAAATATCACCTCCCATTACATGGATTGTCTTTTTACTTATTTCATAGTGTCCTTTGAAACACAGAAGATGGATTAATTTTGAATTCCAACTTACTTTTTTTGTCGTTGCATGCACTTTGGAGTTATATATCTGAGAAACCATTTCTTAATTCAAGTTCACAAGGATTTATGCTTGATTCTATTTTTCTAAGAAATTTATAGTTTTAGCTTATGTACTTAAAAAACATTATCTGTTTTGAGTTAAATTTTGTGTATGAAATGAGGTACAAGTCCAAGTTAATTATTTTGCATTTGAATATGCAGTATCATTTGTCAAAAAGACTACTGACACTGGGCTATCTTATTTCTAAATCTATCTATAATATTATTTTAAAAGTTAGAACATATCCATAAGAAGTTATAAACACCACCCCTTAAAAAAGAAAATAATTGCACAGTGGTACAGATCTCTGTTTAATCTGCCTCTATCCATGTCATCACCCCTACTTTCATCCACACTTTAACTGTGGGTAAGTTCATGCAAAGGTATATCAAAATTACTTGTATTATTTCTCCAAAGTGTTTATCTTACTAAACAATATGTACTACGCCATCATATATATGTACACGTTTAATAACATATCTATATTTTCATAGTTATGTAATAATTATCTCTTATTTATATTTTCACTTTTCAAATTTCATGCCACTTTTTCCTATTTAGAAAATTATTTTCCTAAATATGCCTTAAAAATCTAATGCAAACATATCCATGATTCTTTTTTTTGCCATGATGAAAAGAGGAACTTTATTTAAGAAACAATATCTAAAGCATGTAACACTATATAATAGCATACATATAAAGCATATATCATAATGGAAACATGATATATTGCTTTTTGGTATTTAGAAGAAATAATGGGTACATTTAAAAAAACAACAATAATATTTCAACATTTGAGCGTTTCTATTAGGTCTCCAGAGTGGCAGCTTTAACTGAAAAGTGTAGGCTTACAGTGGGGTCAGGCAAAGGACTTTAAACATAGAGGCTGGAATATTTAAGGTCAACTGATACAATTATCAATTTTACTAGAATAATGTCTAGTTCTCTCTGTGAAATTACAGTACAACAAAAAGGTGTGAGTGAGGAATGCCAGCCACGGTTGAGCTAACTCCATGCCAAGGGTGGTAAAAGAGCACAGTAACAGAAGGCAGCATTTTCAAGTCCTTACCATTTGCTACACAGTGTATACGTTGACAAACTCCTATTAGCTAAATTTGTTTGTTCAATTTTATAAATCACTTGCATTTAAAAAATTTTATGCATGTATGTAGAGTCTGCTTTCGTCATATGATCTTGCAAAGATCACACACACATTTTTGTGTGATGACTCTCACCAGAGTGGCTTTACTGAAGGTATTAGTGTGAAGGACTGCAGGCAGCAAATAAGATTGACTATAATTTGTCTCTTCTCGGCCCACTTTATCTGTCCTAAAAAGGGTGCCACAGATACCTTAGACTAGGCAAGCAGGGAAACTGCAAATGCGCCGTGTTAATTTTCATTTTATATATTTAACTCTTTAATTTATTTGGAGTCATAACACAAATGAATGAAAGTAGAACTTACTAACTGCCTCTAAGCTTTACTGTGAACTAATTTCATTGAAAACTGTAAATCTAGAACCATAAACAAATTCCAAGAGAACATTCATTAAACAAGGAAAATTCCAATAGACAACAGTGATTTATTTTTCCTGAAATATTTTTACTTGCAATGATCCAAGGTAGAGACAGTATTGTTGTGTTTGTAATCATTATAACCATTATTTGCTCGATTATGTTATTTTAAAGTATTTTTTAAATGTAAATATAGCCAATTATGATTTCCAATACTGTATGTAGTACTCTTTAAAAAAACTTCATGACGGGGAATTTATTATTACATATTTAGCATTAAAATAACTGGTCTAAATTAGGAACATATCTCTTATAACACTGCATATATGAAATTGTTTGTGCTTGTTTTCAGTGTACTTTTTGAAGAAAAAAATACATTTTAAACATTTAATACAGATGAGTATACTGAGGCCCTTTGCTCAGTACCCATTCTAATCAATAATTTCAAAGATTTCTTCACAAATCATTTAAGGGTTTTCTTTGAATTAACCTCCTAGTATTAGTATCGTAACGTTGGTGTTTTGTGTGACAATTAACTCTTGTCTCTGGGTTCTCTGGGAAGCAGACTCTGACATGGAGGTTAGAACGAAAGATGTTTATTAGAGAGTATACATGGGATCCCCCTGTCAGGACAGTAAGGGACAGAATCAGGATTGGGCAGAAGGTAGATTGTGATAAGGTCTCAAAACTGACTCTATGGTCTGCAGCTAGGATGGCCTCAAAATTGTCTCGAGTTGGGACAAGGAGGCCAGGCTCGTATACCCTGTATCAGACTCACGGGATACAGGCATCTCCAAGAAGAGCCTGTCCGCTGCACTAAAAATTCCTTTCAATTCTGTAACATAGTTATCTCAAGGTCAAGATCTTTTCTTAAGTACTCAAGAAAAGACAAATTTGAGAAAGGAGGCAATAATAGCATGAGGATTTTCTAAAACTATGCACAATTCATTAAAATGCCTTTTAAAATATTAACAGCATATTAAGGCAGATGGTATAATTTATCATTTTACATGTACAACAATTTCAGTCTCACTTTTAGGTGAGAATAAAGAATTGAGAAAAATAAATAGGTACCAGAGTCACCTTACTTCAAAGGAAAAGTGCTGTCATCATCAAGGCATAGTAAAAAATTGAAGTATTCTTCCACCTATGTTAATTTTCACCTTCCTCTTGACTGACTATAAAAAGGTGATGGTTAAAGATTTGAGGAAAGTGCTGTTATTTCAGTCATCAGTGTAATGTTCATCATTCTTCAGGGGACCTGAAGTACAATGCCATTGCTTTATTCCAAGGCTAGTGAGAAGGGCTGCATGGAGAATTTAGATATGGAATGGAAGGATTTATAAATGTAAGGACAGTTCCTGTATTAGGAGGACTGATGTGCAAAGTTTATGCTTGGAGCTTTTGGCCCAGTGCCAGAGCAGAGAAGTATTTGCATAGATAATGAACAATATCTAGTGAAAGGTAGGACAACATGGTCATGTTCCCCAGATATCAGGTGTGAATTCTATTGTAAGGAGTCAACTTACAGATACATAAAATGGATATACATATATAGAAAGTGGATTCCATTAGAGGACCATCTGTGGGACAAGGGGACCCAACACCATTTTGTGTGGGGCTAAGGGGAGAGTTGATCATGTATCCACACTTTGAACCTCTGTAATTTACTTTCAAATAAGATGAGAATTAAAAAATATATATATTGCTTGTAACTGTATGTCATTAACATGGTCGACCAGCATGAAAACAGCTGAATGTTCCTAGGAATAATCCTAAGAACACTGCTAATTTTTCTGAGTGTAAATCAATTAATGTATTCTTAGTTCTTATAAATATCCAGTGTTTAAGAGTATCTTTATCATAGCGGAAGTAACCAATGCCTAGGTTTTCAAAGGGAACTAAATAATCAAGAAGTTTATTATGCAAACATTAGAAAACTTGTGAAAGCTTTACAATTCGAATTACGTTCTAGCCAAGAATTTTTAAAGAGTGGGATTCCAGGTCAGGGAAGGTATCATGTAAATGTTCAATTTAGCCTGTTGAATAACAGAATTGTTTTCTGCTCTCAAGTTTTAGAGGCAGAATTTAAATGGCACTTAGATATGAGAGCCTGTGCTGCCCCAACTGCACCACTATCCGGCCAGTTGTCAAAACATTCACCACACCTTCCAAAACCACACACACACACACACACACACTCACACACACACACATGCATGTGGGCACGTGCTCTTTCTCTCAATTGGTGATTTTTAAAATATTTTCTTTCACTATTCACAGAAATGCTTTAAATGTTAAAGAAAATGTCTAAAAACATATTTTACTAATGAGTCAACAAAAAGAGAGAAAATAAAAACTACTGACAGGAAAAACAGGTGAGTATTTAAGGGTTCAAACTGTGACCTAATGTGTCAAATTGATGGTGATAATATTTCTTTTTCAGCAAACATTTTCAGTGTAGTATACTCCCATGTCCATTACTCCTGGAGGTTACATTTCTCAATATGTCTTACTTGCTCAATTACATTCTTCATTTATTTGTCTATCTCAACTCAGAACCTTAAAGTGACACAGCTTGCCCATGGGGGAAAAAAAAAAGCTAGGAGCCAATAAATATGCAGACTAAGCTGTTGACTGCTGATGATTCACTCTGATCCTCTTGGTTCTAAAATTCCTTTCTGACAAGCCATATTTATACTGCATAACTTTGGGCAACTGGCAAAACAAGTTATTAAAAATAATCTAGAGCAACTCAATTTGAAATTAATTGCTTTATCTCAAAGTCAATTTGAAACTGTTTTATCTCCAAATAGGCCTCTCTTTCCCTTCCCCGCCCTCCCTCTCTCTCCCCCCTCCCTTCCACCCTCCCTCTGTTTTAGTAATTTATTAATGTTCTTTGCAGTATAATTATTTTTGGATGCTCTAATTCTCACTCAGTAGTCTCTTCATTTCACAGGAATTATAATTAGAGTACTTTAGGGTTATCACATGCACTATATGGTCTTCACCAATGCCAAAAGTGCTATGATAAATTTTATTAGTTTGTCATGTTTATGGATGAAAAAATTGAAGCTTATGGAATTAAATAGCAGGAACATAAACAAGATTATCAGACTACTTTATTCCTCATCTTCTTTCCATTAGCCCAAATAATATAAGAATATATCATTTGTATAAGAGATAGCAGACATTTAGGGAAGCACAAGAGGCAAATAAAACGTGTCCTGAACAATTGTCACCCCAATAAACTTTAATTAAAAAAAAAAGAAAGAAAAAGAAAGTAAGTCACTTGTGGTATTTTGGAAAGAACACACAACTTAGGTATACACGTACTGAATGTGAATTTTGGTTCTTTCATTCAATATATTTAGGACCTTAAAAAAGTTTTGTTTACTTATTAGCCTCAGTTAGCTGGCATATGCATTGCAGTATTCATATTCAAGGTCATGAGGAACTAATGAAACAATATGTAAAATACTGTACTTCATAGGTCGTAGGAGCAACACACTATTATTACTACTTATACGTATATTAATAATGACAATAGATCGGTTTGTAGTTATTAAATTTTATCATGCAATGTAGACTTCTACTAATTCTATTTAATAAAAGAAACAAAACTTATTAAAATAGTATAAATTATTTGAATTAATTTTTATGTCTAACAGAAATATTTTTGTGAAACCAAAAAAGAAAAAAAACAACACCCTTCAAACAGAAAACATTATGGCTAGACCTACATTCTGTATAAGTATGATAAACAAAAATAACAAAAATAAATATAAAAAGAAAGTTAGGAAAATTATAATAAAAATCAGCCCTAAAATCCAAAGGATTTACATATAATAAATACACCAACATGTCTATTTATATGATACTACTATTCCAAATGCAATTGCAATGCTTCCTCTTGAATTACATAGTCTACTTTTTTATGTATCACAGATAAAAATAGTTTTATTGCTTATATTCAGATTCCATTTTAATAGTGCCTACGTATTCCAGCTTGTTGACTAACTCGTTTAGATGTCAGGAAATAGGTTTGGGTTTTGGTAATAGCCAGACCATCCTCAATGAACAAATTCCACAATATTCAGAAAAGTCTAAAGAACATGGTTCTATCTATATAAAGTAACTTCATTCATATATATATATGACACAATGATATAATGTTTTTATTTTCAACCACCAGAAAATTCAGGAAAAACAGTTCATCATAAAGCCATAGTCTACAATTAATAATCAATCTAAGCAAACTAATTATACATGTAAACATTACAAGAAAAAAACATGCAGATATAGTCTGGAATTATAAAGTAAACATGAAACTACAGTTCAAGCAATATTTATTAGCTGTTTTTATCAAAATTATTTAAAATGTTATCCAAATAATTTGAGGTTAAGAAGGCATACGTATGTTTAGACTTGCTTAATTTTTTTTCTATAACATTCGTAAAGAAAATATAAAGCGGTGCTCATACTTGCATTTGAAGTGAAAAACCTAATTGTCAAAAGTGAAACAATATGCCTCTGAACCAATAGCATCAAACTACATAAATAGTTATGTATTCCAAGGTTCTTTTCATAAAATTGTCTTATTAAAACAAAACACATACAAACACTAAACTTTTCTCTATTATTTTCTGAATTTTATTAAACAATCAAGAAATCTAAACAAAGCAGCCTTAATTTTAATAACCTAAACATGCAGGTATCTTAGATATTTTCTTACAAGGAGACCACAGCTGAAAGTGGTATTCAGGAGATTATATTGGTAAAAAATAGGTAAAAATTGATGAAGTCATTAAATTTTCAAAAGTTATAAATTATCCTGCAAAGCTTCACTGGCTGCAAATTAGCCTGTGCTGTAGCCCTCTGCTAACAATCTATAGATCATTTTATTATTCATGAATTTTAGTAATTTCAGGACACCACAGGTCATCTTATGCTCATTTATTTGCTAAACACCTTGTGCTAGTATGCCTATGCTGAAAAATTGCTACTATTTACTCCCTGTGAGACAAGCAAGCAACAAAGTGCCGATTTTGGCCCCAGACATCCAGTATGCCAAGCTGCACATACATCTTGCTGTCAGTGAAATAAATGAGCCCTTAAATTGGCTGCAAAGCTTTAAGAACTGAAATTTATATGTCTAGTTATCAAACAGAAAGTTCAGAACACCTGCCAATATGAAACATAATTGTGATAAACTGTTACATTTTACCTTTCACTTCTCAGTTTTAATATGGCAGGTTCTACAAAACCTCCCAAGTAAGCAGACAAAAAACAATTGTGACACTTGTGTAGATGTGTGTAGTATATGCATGTATGTGCATGCTCGTGTGTATGTGTGTGTGCATGCATGTCTGTATAATGGCAGTGCCATTTAAACACTGAGTCATCCATCACAGATGTACAACATGACACAAATAGCCTAAGCATCAGATTTAATCTGAGCAGAAAATGAAATCCAAATGGATTTGCCAACTTCAGCGAGCATTTAGATATCTTCTTGGATTTACAGCTTCTTTACAAGTTCCTCTCAAAGTATCAATACTAAGGATAAAAGCCTCTATTTTATTGTAGTTTTTAATCATTAGAGATTTTTGACAGTGTGAAGGATATTAAACATCAATCAATCATTTACATGTACTTTACAGATGAAGAAACATTCTTTAAGGGTTATGTGACTTGCCTAAGACAACAAAGCCAGTGAGTGACAGATGGGGAGTGGACCTCTGTAACTCTTGATTTCTAGGTAGGAAAGTGTAACATTTATGTCAATAACAACAATAATAAGAGCAACCATGGAAGACACATTAAATATTGAAAAATACTCTTATATGTGTTTGATATTAAATCCTGACCCTGACCCCAATTTTATTTATGGAGAAACTGAGGTACAGCCAAGATGAGTGACTTACTCATGTTGGTCATGTAAAGGCTGCATGTTGGAAGCCATGGTTCAAATTCCACAATTTAACTTTAGCATCCATGTATTTAAACCACTATGTTAAACTCTGAAGCCCCAACAATGACTAAAACCCTTGATTATATCAAGCAACCTCTTTCACTATTCTACACTACATAATACTAATTTATACTGCACTATGTATTTAAGAGCATTGTAACATTTCACAAATAACCATATAAGCCTTCAAAATGAAATTATTTACAGTATATAATACTCTTTTATAAAGCCTATGTTATATGTGTGTGTGTGTGTGTGTGTGTGTGTGTGTGTGTGTGTGTGTGTGAGAGACTCAGTTTTTGTGTGGAAATTGCAGGAACCAATTAAAAAGTGGGCAGGAAGAGCTTCACCTCTCTACTTGGTTACACTGTTTTCTAGCCCCCTGTTGGCTCAAGGACAGTCTTTCTTGTACAAAGCTGTTTAGATCCTTTATAACTCTAAGAATAGCACATATTACTCAAATTTGTTTTCAGGTAATGGTATATTTCATTTAAACTTCCCATTCTATTTGAAATGTTTAAATAAGAGATTTGCAAAATAATGCAATGTTGATATAACTGTATCTACCCCATCGATATAGCTCACAAAAGAAACGAATGATCATATCTTACTCTTCTTATGAATTCATTTTGTCTGGGATTCTCAAGGCAATAGAACAGCTTTAATAATTCTGAAGGCAAAAACTATACTTTAAAAATGTATGACACTGTTGCTTTGATTAAATTTTTTCTGATGCTTTCTTTCAGAGGTTAGCTCTCAGATTGGTGATAGCCAACGGTTTGTCCTCTTATTAGAAAGGAACGTGATGTGACGGTCATATATTTTGCTAACTGATTTTTCTAAGTCACTCCTTCCCTCATGATATTCATCATATAAGCTGCTTATGCAACAATCTTAGAAAAATACAAAATTGATTATTTTACATTCCAGTTTAACTGCTTTTGGACAAAATTCAATTCTGCCATGTACTATCTTGAATTTTATCTTCAAAGTGTACCCAATGCCATGGACTATTTGCAATGGCTAGAAAAGTTCCCAACATGTACTAACTACTCAATACTGAATAAACTGATTTATTTCTAATTATTTACCTCTGCTTTTTCAATCCAATGCCCTGCCACACCAATTTTAGTATCCTGTTCTGAATTAATTCCCCACAACCAACAAGCATGTGATGATAACACTTCTAATAAAAGTTGTGATCAACATTTCCTGAGCTAAACACAGTTTTAATGATTTGCAGATATTTAAAACTGACAATAAACTTATTAAAAAGATCAAAAGTCTCAAGAAGGTCAAGTAAATTGCCCAGGTCACACACTATTACGTGTTGGAGCTAGAACAAGCTGTCGGAGGGAAGGTGAAGAGTGAAGGGGGTTTATTTCTCTAGCTTCCCATCTCCCGAGAACTGGCTATGATTCTGAACTGAAAATCACATTCCTGAATTTCTATCAGGCGGCCCTCTCCACCCACAGATCTGTCCATGTCCAAATCTGCTGTGTCACCTGGTCTCTTTAGGTGGAGCTACAAGAATAAAGATTCCCCTCCTTCTTCATCCCTTAATCTCCAATTATGAGTATATGTCATGGGATACTTTGGGTTTCCATCGACTCAAATGACAACTGCTCAATTTACTACACTCTCTTTAAATTACCCAGTTTCCGTAAGTTCTGTGTTTCTTGCTGTCACCTCCCCTATTCAGGGATAATTTACTATAATACTCCCATGTTCATAGATACGATAGCAGGAACTTGAAGAAATACGTGAAATGTTCAAGTTCTATAATTTGGTGAAAGTCAATTTTGAGGATACATTCCAGAGTGCTCTTTCTTTTGCCTGAATTTACAAATGGTAGTTTCAGGAAACATTTTCCTTTTGTTCTGCTTTGATAGACTCTGAGAAGGAAGACACAGAGAAATATGAAATGAGAGTCAGAGTGTCAATATCATGCAAATATGCAGAATGTTATAAACGGAAATGTAATTGAAGAAATGTGATGATTATGAAATCAATAAAAAGAGGGTAATCTTAAATAATAGACTATTGGGTCATCCTAGCCTTACATTAACAGTTTCTCCTAAACTATCATGAAATAGTAATTACGTAGATGTACTTATACATATTCAATCTGCAAAGGATGTACTATGACATAATTTGAAGTGTTTTCAGTCTATCATAATACCTAGAGTAAAAAGGGCTTCCCTTTAAGTGTCGTATGCTCCCTCAAATATTCATAACCTCTATTCCCCTTAGAGAGGATATTTATAGTATCCTCACCATTTATAGTATCCTCTCACTACTCTTATCTTACTGCTTTTAGCTTTCAGTTAGTTTCTTTTTATGTCTATCATAACCACTATTCTCTTTTTTTTTTAATTCAATTTTATTTTCTGTTGAAAACTCGTGGTAAAAGAATAATGGCTCCCCAAAATATCTGTACCGTAAAGCCTAAAGGCCTTGAATACTTCAGATTAGGTGACAAAGAAAAACTAAAGTTTCAGAAGGAAGTAAGGTTGCTTATCAGCTGACCTTAAATTGGAGAGAGGATGCTGGATTATTAGGTGGGCTCAGAGTAATCACAAGGATCTTTAAAAGTGGAAGAAAGAAGAGGAAGAGCGTCAGAAACTAGCAGCGTGAGACCTCAGCCCAATGTAGCTGGCCCTGAAGATGCAGGAAGAAGTCCATGAGCCAAGGAAAGCAAGCGGTCTCAGGAAGATGGAAAAGACAAGGAAGCAGATTTGCCCATAAAATCTCCAGGTGACTCAGCCCTGCTGACACCTTGATTTTAGCCCAGAAAGGCCCCCATAAGACTCCTGACTTGCAGAATTCTAAGATAATAAATTTGTGTTAAGTCACTGGGTTTGTGGTAATTAACTGTAGTAGCAATAGGAAACTAGTGCAAAATAAAGGGAAGATTTTAGTAACCTATTATTTCTAAATATATACATATTAAGTATTTTCACTGCATTTTCTACTAAAAATTTGTACATAACTTTTCAAAATTTATGTTTTATAACAGTTCCAGCGTAAAAAGTTATGTGTCACTAACACCAACCTAATGGAAGTAGAAAAAATTTGCCCATTAATACCTTAAAGATGACAAGTATTTTGAAAATATTATTACATTACTATACATTTAATATCATAAAGAGTTTACTATTTTCAAATCTTAAAAAAAAATAAAGAGAAAAGGTATGTGCTAGGACATACAATACTATTTATCTCATATTATTTGTGAAATTTGTTAGAAATTAGTGACATTCCAACACATAAAAAATACAGCAAACCTTGCACTACTTCTCCATCTTTCTTCTTCCCATTTTCCACATATATATATATATATATATATATATATATATATATATATTTTTTTTTTTTTCAGAAATACTTTTGAAATATTTAGAAATATTTTTATATTTGGAAATTTAAATTTATATTTGACTACATATAGCATATATTTGAATAGTCTCATGTTCATTACATAAGTAAAATTGGAAGTTAAAAGTCTTCCCACAGATAAAACTCTATGACTGAATAACTCTATTGTGAATTATACCAAAATACAGAAAAATCGCCAATTCCACACAATCTTCCTAAAAACTAAAAGAGAAACCCTTCCTAAGTAAATTTATGATGCTAGAAGTATGCAGACACCAAGATCAGAAAAAAGATATTAGGCATAAAAAGTAAATGTATAAGAATATAGGAAAAATTCCTTAAACAGAGTATTAGCAAATCAAATCCAGGATTTAACTGCAAACTTTCACCAAACAAAGAATAGAAAGTCACTTCTTCAACTTAATTCCATCTATAAGAAATCTACACTTAACAACTTAATGGTGAAAAACCGATTTTCTACTATGATTGATTGGGATCAAGGGAAGTATATCCAATCATAACTCTTATTCAACATTTTTTGGAGGTGTTAGTACAATCAAAAAGGAAAGGAAATTACAAGTATAGAGGTTAAAAAGAAAGAAATATAACTGTCTATACACAAACATCATAATGACTCCAGAAAATTCCAAAGAATGCACAAAGATCCACTAATAATAATAAGTGAGTTTAACAATTTTGAAAAATACCCCAATAAAGACAGTGCAAAATTAGTGTAAGGATGAAATAACAGGTCAATAAAATAAAATACACCACCTAGAAAATATCTACACATATACTGTCAATTAATGAGTGACAAAAGTGTCAAGTCAATTCAGTGCCAACAGATTACTTAAGCAAAAACTAAACAAGAAGCTTTATACTGGACTACCTAGATAAGTCTGAACAAAGGATAAGAATCAACTCCCACTTTATGCCCTATACAAAAAATAATTTGATGGTTCATAGATCTGAATTTAACATCTGAAAAAATAAGATTTTAAAAAAATAAGAGAAAAATCTTTGGGGTCTCGGTTAAATATTTTGTAGTAGGACAAAAAGCCTGAACTATAAAAAAAAAATGACAAGTTGGACTTCATGAAAAATAAAAATGTCTGCCCTTTAAGCACCTTGTTAACAAAATGAACAAACAGGCCAGAGACTGGAGAAAAACTCAAAATTCTATTCTGAGAAAAGACAAATGCACATAATATGTAAAGAAAGGATACAACAAGCTAAGAAGAAAAATTACATTTTTTTTTTATACGAACTAAAATATATAACAAAAAATTTAAATGGCTTAAAGATTGGAATAAACAGTGATAGCAACTAAAACACGGAAAGATGCTCAATATTGTTCATCATTTGGTAAACGCAAATTAAAAATCATTGTCATACTATTATGTAGCTCCTGGATTGGAAAAAAAATCAAAGTAAAACCAAAGAAAAACAAAAAAGCAGTATCAAATCTAACAAAAAAAGGAGATAATAAAAAAACATAATAGTGTAATAGCTATGTATGATGTCAGATGTGTACTAGACTTATTGAGGGGAATCACTGCATATATTCTACAAATGTTTAACCACTATGCTGTATACCAGAAACTAAAATAAAATAATACTGAATGTCAACTATAACTGAAAAATTAATAAGTAATTAAAACAACAACAAAAAGAGATGACAAGGACATTTTGCAAACTGAACTCTCATACATTATGGGTAAGAATGCAAAGTGAATCACCCACTTTGGAAAATAATTTGATAGTCTCTTCTAATTTAATACATTAAATTATCATATGAGCCAGCAATCCCAGTCTTAGATATATGTCCGAGAGAAACAGACACACATGTTCACAACAGACCTCTACATCAGTATTTGTGGAAGCTTCATTCACATAGCCACATATTTGAAAGACCCCAAATATCCGCCAGCTGGTGAATGGATAAATTGTAGTATGTCAATTCAATAGGAGACGATATATAATAAAAGTAAAAATTGGTGAATCTCAGTATTTTGCTAATTGAAATAAGACAGAAACAGAAAGATACAGATTATATGATTCTCTTAATATACGATTGTTTGCTCTCTTTTTCTGCAATGTGAGAATATAATGAGAAGTCAGCTGTCTGCAGCCCAGAAAAAGATATTTCACCAGAACCCAGCAATACTAGCACTTTGATATAAGATTTTCAACCACAAAAACTGTGAGAAATAAATTTCCGTTGTTGATAAACCATGTAATTTATGACTTGCTGTGTGTGTGTGCTTCTCTGTGTGTGTGTAAGTGTGTGTGTGTGTGTGTGTGTGTGTGTTTTCTTCCTTCCAGTCACAAATACACATTCTGTACCCACTATTCAAACACGACTAGGACAAGAAATAAGAACACTAATGAGAATCTAAAACAAGGCATTCCCTGAAGGAAGCACTGGAGAGCCATGGAGTTGTATGATGGTATCGAAAGATGCAGAGCTGCAAAGGCATAAGGGTGTGTGTGTGTGTATATGTGTGTGTGTGTGTGTGTGTGTGTGTGTGCGCGCGCGCGCGCGCGCACGCACACAGTATGCCTAAGAAGGGGAAGAGAGGAGGAAAGAAAGTGCCAAATAATTTGAAAAATATGGTCAAAGTAAATATCTTCAAAGATAAACATTTTAGGAATCTTTTGGTTAATGACTTTCTCCTTCAAATATAGAATGAGGCAATTAATTAGCTTTTCATTTGAATACAGGAAATAAAGATAACTTAAGAAATGAAAGTCCAGTGGTACTAGTTTCTTAAAAATGATCAAGATGCTACCAGACAGCAACTTCAACTGTATTTCTAGTATTAATTAAGTATATTTATAATTTAGAAGCAGGCACAAAAGAATATAATTTTAAAATAGTTTTCAGAAAACAAAGGAGACTAATTTATTATATTTCATCTTTTTTGAGCTTAGATAAAAGTAAACAGCATTTACAAACCACAATCTTAAATTATTTTAATCCTAAAACCCAGAAGATTTAATGAGCTCTTTCCTAGAATTTAAACTTGGCAATTATTTATTTTAATATCCTTCCATTATCTGTACTGATCGCACATGTTTTGCAAATAGTTTCAGATTTAATATAAACCACTTGATTATTGTTAAGTGTACAACATTCATTATCTACCTTTAGTAGCTTTAACAGTATTTTTTTTTAATTAAGGTTTATTGGGGTGACATTGGTTAGTATAGTTACACAGCTTTCAAGTGTACAATTCTGTAATACATCATCTATATATCACATTGTGTGTTTCCTACCCAGTCAGTTCTCCTTCCATCACCAAGTATTTGATCCCGTTTACACTCATCTACCTCCCCGCCCCACCCTTTCCCTCTGGTAACCACTAAACTATTGTCTGTGTCTATGAGTTTTTGTTTGTTTGTTCATCTTTTTCCTTTGTTGCTTTCAGTTTTATATCCCACATATCACTGAAATCATATGGTTCTCAACTTCTTCTGTCTAACTTCTTTTGCTTAGTATTATAATCTCAAGATCCATCCATATTATAACAAATGGCACCTAACAGTATTTTTAAATATATTTAAAAATTTATATTAATGACTGACACTTCTTCTGAATAAGAAATTTATTATCAAAGAGGAAATGATTTTAGCAAAGATTATTACTAAAATCAGTGACAACTGATTTGGCACAAACTTCAGAGTAACTACCAGGGATGAAACAGTCAATAAATGAATCAGCCATCACGGTATGATGCCAATAATGATGACTCCTGAATTCTATGGATTCTTGAATTTGGAAATCTAATTGGTTATTTCTCACAGAGGAACTGCGATATCTGAAGGTATGTGGCTTAAATCAATTGTTCTGTTAAGAAAATTATGCATAGCTTTCGAATGCAAGGTTAACAATTCGAAAAACATGTAAGTAATAAGAAGGCAAAATCTAGTAGCTTTTAAGTAGAATTTTAAAGTTTACTTATGCTTTGATAATGGTCCAGTGGAAGTGAAATGTAAGTTTGCTATCTGGTTTACATTTTTCTATTATTGTTCAATATAAATAAATGTTTTGTTTTTGTTTTGTTTTGTTTTAATCGCAAAGATTTTAGAGTTTTTTCTTAATTAGCAGAGTGCCCGTTTCAGATAACAGTACCTTAAATAGCAACTCAGGGCTTTGGGATTTGGTTGGGATATACATTATCACTGACCCATGCATTTCCTTGAACAGCAAAACCGCAGAATCTCATTCAATTGTGTTGAAACCAACAATTATATTGTACTCAATACTTATTAATTAAAAATAATATTTAATCAAAATAAATTTCAGGTTTTATTTAAATTATTCCTAATAAACATCTACAAAGTAGTTTGTTAATTTATTTTTATATAAACCACAATATAGCAATCAATGCATTTTGGAAATATGTTTATCATAAGGTATATGAACTATGAAGTAGTATAAGAATGAAACAGAAATGCTTATTATACACAAGATGTGTTATATAGATGATGTATTACAGAATTGTACACCTGAAACCTATGTAACTTTACTAACAATTGTCACCCCAATAAACTTAAAAAAGAAATGTTTATTATGAATTAAAATTATATAAATTTTCTGTATATATTTCAGTACAACTTTTTATATAGTTTCTGATATCAGTTTATTATTCTTCCTCACTAAGTAATTGGTTATTACCTTTAATTTGGCGAAGGGAAATCTTCTGAAAAAGACATTGCTGTCTGGATACCGCATTTCTTAAGGTCCTTTACACTTAAGGTTTTAGTGTTTTGGTTCTATTTTGTTTAACTATGGATTAGTTCAACATTTATTAGAAATGTTTCCTATCTCCTTCTACACACCCATGTCCACATCATTTACACATCCTTTTGCCTCACTGCCACAGGTCACAGTAACCAACCGGTACTTCCATACATAGTCAAAAGCAGGTAGAGGGGAAACCCACCACTGATGAGAGAGCCACCGTGGAAGTCTGGGAGTCCAGCGGGGAAGTGCTAGGACAGAGTGGAGTAAAAAAACATAATCCAAGATTGGATGCATTAAAGAGGGTGAGAGAAGAAATTTCACTTTCTCCTGCATCATATCTCCCTGAAGGTGGTACAGCTCCATCATATCTCCCTGAAGGTGGTACAGCTCAAAGCCAAGAGTGACCATCTTAGCACCTGATTTCTCCCACAGGGGAAAGTGAGGGCATGTGAGGGAGTGCTCAGCTTCTCCAGCTGTGTGGGAAGCTGACAAGAAGACCATTTCTTTCTTGCCCTATCCAGAATAAAAAGTCATGGACTGCATGACAGGGCAGGGGGGTGGGGAAGGGTGAGCAGTTCAGAGCAAGCATCCAGGGCTCCAAATGGAAATTACCAAAGGGCGGGATCCTACTAACTGCTTCACAGACTACACTACAAACTAGCCCATGAGCTGCTGGGCGGGCCTCCTGAGGATCCCATCAATTGGCCCACAGGCACCCCCATGCTTTACCAACTCACACCTCCATCCCATGACCTGCCCATGTTCAGTTCTCTAATAGCAGCAAGAGTGAGCCTTTGCAGACACCTACAGAGCAGGTGCAGAAATGCCACTCAACTCTGCAGGATTGGAGAAAGTACTCAAACCTGAGCATTGAGCACCACCCTAGGTAAAGCAAATGAGAGGCTGTCAGCAATTAACCCTGCTTTGCAGGCATACAATCTCAAGATTTCCCTTTCAATAGGGAATAAGAAGCGTGGAACAGGTGCATCTATAGGAAAAATCGGAGAATGCCTCAGAATCACTGACTAACTGGGCTGTTGAACAACTGAAGGAGACAACTATGTACTACTGTGATATAAAGACAGCAGTGCACGGCTTCAAAGAACATGGAAAATCATAGAAACATGGACACCATCAAAAGAACACATAATTTTTCAGTAACTGACACCAAAGAAATGGAGTACTGCAGTTTTCCAGGTATAGAATCCAAAATAAATGTTTTCAGGAAGTTCAGTAAGCAACAAGAAAACACACAAAGACATTTCAATGAACTCTGGTAAAAAATACATGAACAAATTGAAATGTTTAATGGGCAGATAGAAATAATAATAATAATAATAATAATAATAATAATAATAATAATAAAACACAAATAGAAATTCTGGAGCTGAGGAAAGCAATGAATAAAATGAAAATAGTTGGGTCTTGTTTTTCTCTCCATTCATCCACCAAGACTAAATAATGAAAAAAATAAAAATCTGAACTGAACAATTATGGGGAAGGAGGTTGAATCAATAATCAAAAAACCAAAAATCTTCCAAAAGAGAAAAGCCTGGGACCAACTTGTTTCACTGGGGAATTTTACCAAACATTTAAATAAGAATTCCAATCCTTCTCAAACTCTTCCAAAAAAATGAAGAGGAGGGAAAACTCCTAAGCTCTTTTTACAAGTCCAGCATTACCTTTATAACAAGGCCAGATGATAAGAATACTACAAGAAGAAAAAATTACAGTCTCACATCACTGATGAATATAGATGCAAAAATTATCAACGTAATACTAATAAATCAAATTCAATGCCACATTAAAATGATCATATTTCATGATCAGTGGGATTTACCCCTGGGATGCAAGGATCTTTGAACATAACACAAATCAATCAATGTGATACACTACAATAATAGAATGAAAGATAAAATTCATATAATCATTTCAATGGATGCAGAAAAGGTATTTGACAAAATTCAACAGCTTTTCATGACAAAAACTCTCAAAAAATTGGGTATGGAAGACATGTATCAAAACATAATAAAAGCTATATATGACAAGCACACAGTTAACATCATACACAATGGTGAAAGGCTAGAAGCTTCTCCTCTAAGATCAGGACATGACAAGAGTGCCCACTCTCATCAATCCTATTCAACAAAGGACAGGAAGTCTTAGCCAAAGCAATTAAGCAAGCAAGAAATAAAACATACATAACTTTGAAAGAAGTAAGTTGTCTCTGTTTTCAGATGATGTGATGTTATATATAAAAATCCTAAAGCTGCCACCAAAAAAAATTGTTAAACATAATAAATGAGGTCAGTAAAGTTTCAGGATACAAAATCAACACAAAAAAAAGTCAGTTGTGTTTCTATATACTAAAATGAAATATTTGGAAAAGAAATACAACTACCCCACTTATAATAGCATCAAAATCAATAAAATAAAATAAATTTAACCAAAGAGATGAAAGATCTGTATAATAGAATACATTTAACCAAAGAGATGAAAGATTTGTACTCTGAAAACAATAAAACACTGATGAAAGAAATTTAAGAAGACACAAATAAATGGAAAGGTATCCTGTGTTCATGGATCAGAAGAAATCAATACTGTTAAAAATCCCCATAATACCCAAAGCTATCTATAGTTTCAATGAAATCTCCATCGAAATTCCAATGGCATTTTACAAAGCAATAGAAAAATGATCCTAAAATTCTAAAAATAATCCTAAAATATGGAACCATAAAATATCCCCAGTGGCTAAAGAAATCCTGAGAAAGAAGAACAAAGTTGGAGGGAGGCATCACACTTCCTGATTTCATATTATATTACAAACCTGTAATAACCAAAACAGTATGGTACTGGCATAAAAACAGACACATAAACCAATAGAACAGAATTGACAGTTCAGAAATACACCCATGCATTTACAGTCAACTAATATTTGACAAGGGAGTCAAAAAAATGCTCAATGGGGAGAAGATACTGTCCTCAATAAATGGTTCTGGGAAA
Organism: Rhinolophus sinicus; assembly: GCF_057876585.1. Classification (NCBI taxonomy): domain Eukaryota; kingdom Metazoa; phylum Chordata; class Mammalia; order Chiroptera; family Rhinolophidae; genus Rhinolophus; species Rhinolophus sinicus. The sequence continues at coordinate 176,053,617 of NC_142516.1, forward strand.
ATTGAAAATTCACATGCAAAAGAAAGAAAAAGGGACTTCTATCATATACCATTCATAAGATTAACTCAACATGGATTAAAGACTAAATAAAAGAGTTGAAATCATAAAACTACTAGAAGAAAAAAAAATAGGGGGAAAACTCCAGGGTGCTGGCTTTGGCAATGATTTTTTGGCTATGACACAAAAAGCACAAGGAAAAAAAAAAAAAAAAAAAAAAAGAAGAAAAGCCAAGATAACCTATTAGGAATACATCAAACTAAAAAAGTTTCCACACAGCAGGAAAAAAAATTAAAAATCAACAAAATGAAAAGGCAACATATGCTATGGAATGGAAGAAAATATTTGCAAACCATATATTTCATAAGGGTTTAATACCTATAATATATAAGGAATACATACAACTCAATAACAAGAATAATCCAATTAACAAAATGGATAGATGACGTGAATAGATATTTTCCCAAAGAAGACATTCAAATGGCCAACATACGCAGAAAAAGATGCTCAACATCATTAATCATCAGGATAATTCATACCAAAACTATCAACCTGTTAGACTGGCATTATGAAAAAAGAGAGGAGATAGTAAGTGTTGGCAAGGATATAGAGAAAAGGGAACCCTTATGAAATGTAAATTGGCGCAGCCATTACGGAAAATAGTGTGAAGGTTCCTCAAAAAATTAAGAACAGAACTACCATATGATCCAGCAATCCCACTTCTAGGCACACATCTGAAGGAAATGAAGTCACAAACTCCTAACAGATATTTGCCCTGCCTATGTGCATTGCAGCATTATTCATAAGCGCAAAAATACAGAAACAACCATGGATATAAGTGGATGAATGGATAGAGAGAAGAACTCAGGTATTCAATGTTGTAAACTCAATCATTTCTGGAAAAATAACTCAAATTAACTGAAGTTGATTACCTTGTCTGAAAATTACAAAGGTATAGATTTTTCTCTAAGTTTCCATGCTTTACTTTTTATTATAACACATACAAATAACTTTGTTACCAGACATGTATGAGAATATCAGTTTTGCATATTTTATAATTTTAATTATGTAAGAAGTAGCAAAACTAAAAGCTTAATATAAATATCAAAACAAAGAAAATTTATCTAACAAAACTACAAAGACTGTCAAAAGTAAAATGTAAATCCTAAATACACTGTAATCAAAACATATCCATCTTCAAACATAGAATTTTAAATAAGCCCAAGATTTACTCTTCTATATTTAACTAGGGGTTATGTATAGAATAGTACATATATTTCATATATGCACACATATATTTGTATAATTGCATAAATTATCTTTTGATATATGAAAATAACTGCAAACTCTAGCTGTTCTCAAATTAATTGACTATCTTGGCATTCTCATACCTTTTACTCCATTCTCTAAACTACAATAGAAATAATAAACTTTTAATGTTTACTGAATTAATGATAATGAATTTCATCCTACATAATGTTATACTGAAGATAAAATCCAAGGAAATATTTGTAAATTTTCATTAAAAGACCAAAATTGAAATTAGCTTAAAAATATTGTGGACTTAGCATAAAATTACTTAAAAATGGGTACATTCAAATGGTGATTTTCAAAGACATTACTATGCCTAAGAATCACATGGAAAGCCTGCTAAAAGAATTTTCTGACTCACCCCCAGATATGCAGTTTCCATAGGCCAAGGTAGGTTCCATAAATCTACATTTATAACATGAATGTAGGAACATACTTTGAAAACTATTGTTTTTAAAATAAGTCAGACAGAAAAAGTCAAGAACCATATGACTTCACTCATGTGTGGGATATAAAACTGAAAACAAAAACAGAAGAAAAATAATTAAACAAAGAAACAAAAACTGATAGACACAGACAACAGTTTAGTGGTGACCAGAGGGTAAGGCGGGAGGGGGTGCTAGATGAGGGTAAAGGGAGTAAATACATGGGGATGGAAGGAGAACTGACTCTGGTGGTGAAAACACAATGTGATATATAGTTGATGTATTACAGAATTTTGTACACCTGAAACCAATGTAACTTTACTAATGTCACCCCAATACATTTAATAAAATAAATAAATTAAAAAAAAAAAAAAAAAGAAAGAAAGAAAACTACTGTTTTAAAACTCCAATCATTCTTTGAATATTTTGAACAGGTGTTGGGGGGAAGGGAAATAGTGACTGAAAAGATAAAACAATAATCTTTAGCTATTTTACTTTCCCAATTAGTAGCAAAATGAAAGGTTTGATAGCATACAAATGAAAATAAGATTATAATCCAAATGAATCTTGCCTAGATTTTCATATCAGCTCTATCTATGACATAGTCTGCGACTTTAAGTTACTGCAGTTTTTTTGACTTGGTCTCTCTCTGCAATGTGTCCTTAGTAAGATATACAATATTGTAAAGCAGTGCAACTAACTCTTTGGGAAATTGCTTTTACTAAAGCTAATCCCTGATATGCGCCTTGGTACAGATATTATTATTATTATTATTTATTTTTTTTTTAAGATTTTTGGGGAAGGGGTAAGGGATTTTTTTTTTTTTTTATTGGGGAACAGTGAACAGTGTGTACTTCCAGGACTTTATTTCCAAGTCAGGCTGTTGTCCTTACAATTTTAGTTGTGGAGGGCGCCATTCAGCTTCAAGTTGTCCTTTCAGTCTTAGTTATGGAGGGCGCAGCTCAGCTCCAGGTCCAGTTGCGGCTCTCTAGTTGCAGGGGGTGCAGCCCACCATCCCTTGCGGAAGTCGAACTGGCAACCTTGTGGTTGAGAGGACGCGCTCCAGCCAACTGAGCCATCTGGGAGCTCAGTGGCAGCTCAGCTCCAAGTGCTGTGTTCAATCTTAATTGCAGGGGGCGCTGCCCACCATCCCTTGCAGGACTGGAGGAATTGAACTGGCAACATTGCGGTTGAGAGTCCATGGGCCCATGTGGGAATTGAACTGGCAGCCTTCGGAGTTAGGAGCATGGAGCTCTAACCTCCTGAGCCACCGGGCCGGCCCCCAGATATTATTTTATAAAAGAATATTTTAATGAAATAATATTGGTTCTAAAAACCAATATTTAGCTTTATTTATTCATGAATTATATAATATTATATTAAGTAATTAGAGTCTATGATTTATTCTCTAATTTTCATTAATGTTTAAGTTGGAAGATCTGTATCTGTTTAACTCCGTATTCGATATACAGCCAATGGAAATGAAATGGTATCAAAATCCTTTATCCCCAATGGAATTGTGATATTAAATAGAAATATTTCTGAAAGTTTTAAATGTCTAATAAACTATTTATATTTACTTGCCCTCAGGATTAAAGTCTTGGGGTAGATGTAGGTTGCAAGAATGATTAAGTCTCTGGATTCATAATTTATTAACAATAAAATGACTCTCAATTTTATTCTATTCTCTCCAATTTCAACTTAATATTTTAGATGACATCTTAACCTTTTCTTCTAAATGAGAAAGAGACATTATTAGTCTGAATTCACCTTTTAAGCCCATTATATTGTCATATATTTTAGTCACAAATGACACGATATATGTGACCAAGTTGAATGAGTCCTGAGGTATTTTGGAAAAGATTTTATTCAACATAAAAGCACATAAAAATAATAATAAATAAGTCTGGTCTTACATAAAAATAGGAAAAGTCATTTTTGTCTGTATCCCTTTTTGGATGGAGTTCTGTGATATGATGTTTAGAGCTCCCATCATGTAAATAGTGAAAAATATTAATTTATTTTAGTAACCATGTTCAACATTTCTTAAGAGAAAAAAGTGCTCGTTTATATTCCCATACTATGTCAGAAATTTATGAAAGATGTAACAATGCCATCACAGACTTTAGTTTATCTTTCCTCTAAATAGTAACTGTATTACATGTATCAGTATAACAGAGGGAAAGCACACACACACATTTTAAAGATATAAATCCAGGGCAACCAAATAACTAATTTTTGCTTATTTGAACATGTGGCTATTCACATATAAAAATGATTATTTGGATGACAAAATAAGAGATTTAAATATCAAGTGCATAGAAAATAAATTTCAAAGAAACACATGAAAAAATGCTCACCATTTCTCTTAGAGAAATCCAAATTAAATCACTATATACTGAACACAATACCTAAAATAAGTTTTAAAAATACATACAATATCATGTGCTGATGAAGTTGCAGAGAAACTGGAGCTTGTCATATTTTACTGGTGGGAATGCAAACTGATACAAGCACTTTGGGAAAAAACTGACAGTTTCTTCTAAAATTAATCATAGCATTACCATATGACTCAGCAATGTCTCTCTTGGATGTTTAACCCAAAGAAATGAAAACTCATGTTCACGCAAAAATCTGTATATTCATAATTACCAGAAACAAACAAAAAATGTAGGTGTCTTTAAATGTGAGAATGGGTAAACAAACTTCTGTGCATACAATGGAACAGTACACAGCAACAAAAGGAACAAATTGTTGACACAATGTGTTGATGAATCTCAGTGGTGTTATGGTAGGTGAAAGAAGCTTATCTACAAAGTTATACACACTATAGTTACATATGACCTTCTTAAGGGGCATGAGTGTGGTGATGGTGAATAGATCAGCGGATGGCTTAGGGGTGGAAGGCGAGTATAAATTCCAGGGAGAGTGCAACAGAGTTTTACGGGATGGTGAAGTGTTCTGTATCCCAATGGTGATGTGGTTATACAAATGTACATGCATATTAAAATTCATAGACCTGTTCTCCCCCTCAACAAAATCAATCTGCCGTGTCATTTTAAATAATTGCACACACACACACACACACACACACACACACACACACACACACACAATTCATCTGTGCTCAAGCCTAGAGGCAAAGGTTCTGTGTTCCTCATACCTATCCTTATGGTTAGACTATTCCACGAGGCCCACAGGTTGGTACTCAGGGCCAGCACCTGTAGCCCTATTTACACAAAAATAGCCAATACCCTGTGGAAAACACTGAAGTTGTCCCACAATTTGAAAACCTCATTTCATTGGTGTCCGGTTCAATGGTAGTGCTTCTTGAAGCCAATTCCCCTGCTACGGTAAAGTCTAAGCAGTTCTGAGGGAACTGTGACAATTTAGAAGGCAGTAGATACACAGTGATCAGAAATAATCTGCATTAAATATAAAAACTGCTCTTTGAAAATACGGTTTTGATTACTGACAATCTTCCCTGCAATCGCAGACTTCCCTCATGGTAGGAAGGAAGCCTTTTAAGCTACAGCAGAACAGAAATATATGTCTGTGTCTGGCACGCCAGCTTCAAAAAGAAAGGAAGGAAAGAGGGACCCAGATATAAATGTGCAGTCTTTTTATCCCTTCACATGAATAAGATATGTCATTCCTTCTCCCCTTGGGGTGACTGAGCAAAAGAGGCAGAAAGTGTTTATAGCCTTTCATCTCTCTTCAGCCAAAAGCTACATCAGGAGTGGGACAAATATTTTCATCCTTAAAAATCAACAACAAATATGTGTAACGTTATAATGTTTTTAGGAATATAGCTGGCAGCATTAATTACAATTATAAATATGCATACTCTTTGAGCCAGCAATCCCATTCCTGGGAATCTCTACCCATACACCAGAGAATATGTACAACGAAGTTTAATGCAGCATTTTAATGATATTTACAAAGAGTTTAATCACACACAAAAATAATTGTTTTGACTTGTTCATAACCAAATGAAAAAAAAAAAAAAAGTGTAGAAAAAATGATGAAGATATATACAAGACTACTTGTAAGAGTTGCCTGTAAGTGATATAGGACAATACTATTTTACTTCTATTTTTATTTCTGTATACCATTGTTTTCCCGAAAATAAGACCTAACCGGACAATCAGCTCTAATGTGTCTTTTGGAGCAAAAATTAATATAAGACCCGGTCTTATTTTACTATAAGACCAGGTGTAATACACTACACTACACTACACTACAATACAATGTAAAATATAATACCGGATCTTATATTAATTTTTGTTCCAATAAACGCATTAGAGCTGTTGTCTGGCTAGGTCTTATTGTCGGGGAAACACAGCATGTTGCTTCTGTGAACAAATTAACTACATAAAAAAGGGCAAAGTCATGGAGTATATGAGCTCTGCAATATGGAATATTTTTATTTTTTCTTATCAAAATATTTAAACATAACAAAAAATAGCATAGTACAATGAACTCCTGTACAAATCACCTAGATTTAACAGTCATTGACATTTTGCCATAAGTTATGTATAGTTTTCATTTTAATTTCCCTAATAATTAGCGATGTGGAGCATCTTTTGATTTGAGTTCTACATAGTGTTCTTTCTTTTAACCCTTCAGGACTCCCTTCAGCATTTCTGCAGTGCACATCTAGTAGACTCCACTTTTGTTTATCTGGAAATGTCTTCATTTCTCCCTCACTTTTGAGGAATAATTTTTCTGGATATAGGACTCTTTTTATTATTATTATTATTATTATTATTATTATTATTATTATTATTTTCAGGTGTACAAAACTATGTAACAGACATTGCACCTCTCACAAAGTGATAACCCCCTCCCCCATGTGTTGCCCCTCTGACATTCTATATATCTATTACAATTATATTGACTCTATTCCCTATGCTGTACTCATATCCCATGACTATATATGTATTAAATTATAGTTGACATATAATATTATTCAACTTCAGTTTCAGGTGTACAGCAATTCCACTCTTAGGTATCTACCCAGAGAAACCCAAGACACTAATTTGAAAAAATATATATGCACCCCTGTTTATTGCAGTGCTATTCACAATAGCCAAGACATGGACATAGAATTGTTGATTGACAGGTTTTTTTTTCCTTTAACATTCTAAATATATCAATCCACTATGTTCTACCTTCTCAAGTTTCTACCGAGAAATCTTCTGATACTCTTAAGGATCCCTTGTATGTTATGAGTCACTTCTTTCTTGGTGCTTTCAAGACAGGCTCTTCATCTTAGGCTTTCAAAACTTTAATTAGAATGTGTCTTGGTATGTGTCTCTTTGAGTTCATCCCACTTGAATTTACATATACAAATGTATATAGATCCACTTGACATTTGATGGTATCTTACTATCATACAGGTCCATTAAACTCTGTTCACTTTTCCCCATCTTTCTTTTGTTCCTTAGAATCAATAATTTCAATTTTCCCATCTTTACATTCCCTGATTCTTTCTTCTGCCTGCTCATATCAGCCTGCAAATCCCTCTAGTGAATTTTTCATTTCAGTTATTATACATTTAAGCTCCAGAATTTCTTTTTGGTTTATTTTTTTCTATTCCTTTATTGATATCTCCAATTTCTTCATGCATTGTTTTCTTGACATTCCCCAGGTCTCCTATTAGTTCTTTAAGACAGTTGTTTTAAAATCTGTCTAGTAATTCTGCCATTAGGTCTTTCTAAGGTACAGTTTCTCTTGATTTATTTTTTTCCTTTCCTGTTTCTTTACATGCCTTATGATTTTTGTTTTTTATTATTAAAAACTAGACAGTTAAATCTAATAACATGATACCTCTAGAAATAAGATTAACATCCTTCCCCAGGGGTTTTGTTTTGTTTTTATTGAAGTAGGCTGTCCTGAAGATCAGCCTAATGTCAAGACCTGTAATCCTTTCAGGTCTTTTCAGAACCTGAACCTTTTCCTGGGCATGCATGTTGACTTTCCAATATCTTCCCTTATGAAGTTGCTTTCAAATATCCTAGTCTTTAATGTCTGGCTCCCAAAAAAGGGAAGAGAAGAGACAAATAAAGGGGAAAAAATGTTCTGGCCTTTCAAGTACCCTGAGTGCTACTTCAGCTGGAGCAAGAGGGGTGTGCAACAAGAAGGGGAGGTGCAGCTACAACTGCCCCACCTCTTCATCTACACCTCTGAGATCACAGATGCCATTCTGCAATCAGAACACTGATCCCCAATACTTAGAGAAAAGCATCCTTACTTCCTACACTGGCTACCACAACCTTGAGCAAGCTGCTCCAGGAACACATACACAGCTGCCTGCCACAGGACTAAAGGATGTGTTCTGGGGTGGCCACTGCTAAGCTAAAGCTGAAATTGACCAAAATTTACTACAGTTTGCTGTCTGAGCCTTCCCCTGGGAGTGGCAAGCTGTCAATAGACTCCAGAATTCCAAAATATTTACACCAGATGGAATCTGACAGTGTGATTGTTATCTAGGTGGGGACTTGAATTCCTGGTGCTTCTTACTCCACCATCTTCCCAGGATCCAGTAATAAAATATTTTAAAGTTAACGTGGAATCAATCTGATTCTCCATCAGTAGGAAAATAATTATGACATTGTAAAATATCTATTCGATGGAATACAAGTTAATCATGCAAAACATTATTTTTACATCTATAGCAATTATCTTGCAAAGATTTCAATTATATACATATTAGTTTTATAATCCATACATATATTTAAAAAGATAAAAGAAAACACTGCTATATAAATCAGAGAAACTTTACCATTAACTTGAAAAACTTAAAATGTATGTAAGTCAATAGGAACTACTTGATTTCCTAATTTTATATTCTGCATATACTTATTAATGGCCAGCAGATATATAGAGAGTGAATTTAAATTATATCTTTTGAAAAGTAAATATTAACTAAATTATCAAGATTGCAATATTTCATGTATAAATCCTAAAATGCTTCTGATAGGGAATATCTTCAATGTGAAAAAAACATCTTAAGGTGCCTAGCCATTTGCAAATGCACAAGTATACATCCTGTGTCACAATTATTGTTAAATATATACCTTTTAAATATTTGAATGAATTGAGTGATATGGCCAAAAGATATCCTTTTTCCGTTCTCTAAATTCTTCCTCGATTTCTTTGACAAACTGCTCTATAGCAAGAATTGTTCAGGCTGTACATTTGTAGTGGTATTAATGTATTAGATATCTGTCCTTTCAGTTGATATGCTGTGATAAGGCAAGATCTCTAGAGAGAAGCTGACTCTTGGAAATTTGCAAGATCTCTAAGGAATTTTTGTAGTTCATTAAAAAAAAAAAATCATAGAATACAAAGCAAAAGTACCCAGTGATAATGTCCATGAATAATTAAATTTAAGTAAAACCAACAAAACAAGCATCTGGTGTATTTAAATGATATTATGGCAGTATCACTATTTTATTTCAACTCTTCAAATTTTAACATAAAAATTCACTTCTCTTTCCTAAAACTAGAAGTTTATATGAGAATCTGAATATGGTCGGAAAGTTTTAGTTTCTCTGCCACTTCCATAATTTGTTTTTTCTCTTTCATTCTTGGAAATACAAAGCAGAAATATCTTAAAATGTGTATAGTCCATCTCTGTGTCTTGTAAATTATTCAAGAATATAAATATCAATTCAGCCAAAAAAATATGTTGCTCTAGGTTAGTGTATGGAACAGGGAGAGGAAATTAGAAAAGTGTACATATTTTAGAGAATCCTAAGGAAAATGCTCTGTTTTATCCACTTTAATACTACCATAGTCTATCTGACAACTAACATTGTATCTGTGAAATTAATATTCAGCTTCCTTCTACTTTGGACTGTAGTTTTATGTTTTTCTTACCCAGGCTAAGTGATTTTTCACTCCTGTGGTTTTAATGAGTTTAACGTGGTTTAAATGGGTTTTAAATCCATTTAAGAAATCATGCTTTATTAGAAAGTTGAAGGATACTACAAAAGGCACTGTTTTTGTCACAGCTAAAATTTCATTCACTTTTTTCACTCATTTAATAATTACTAATTGATTTAGTAATATTCTGACTATAAGAAAACAATGATAATAAAATTCAGGTCTTTCCCTCTATGAAAATACAGTATAGTATTGGTATAGTAATGGGGCACAGAAATGTATGCAAATACATTTACTAAATTATCAAATGGGCTATTATAAAAGTTTTGCATAATGTCTAGTTAAAACCAATAACAATAAGCAATTAACTCTATCTGTCAGTGAGAACAGCTTTTCTTTTTGATGATAATGCATTTATTCAGTGCATGAATGTGTATTGAACATTTATAACCCAAGGCATGCACAAACATAAATAAGCCATATGAAGACAGAATTCTCCAAGGGGTTACTACATAATATTTCACAACAGAATTTTTTGGATTCTGACAACATGGGCAACAAAGTAGCTGTCATTTTCCATAGTGGCATTATTTTTTAATCACCTATACTAAATTAAATGTCATGGTAAATTGCCAAAGAAATGATAAATAGATTGCTTTTTAATCAAAATGATAATAAAATTTTAATGTATTTCCCCATTGAGCTTTTTTTATCCATTCTTCTATAACTAATAAACAAGTCTTTCTTGCATGGTACCTGTGATTTCTTTCATCGTGATGATTTTGCCTACCCTCACTCAACTTGAGAATTCTCTAATTCTTAATTTATCACATTGTCTCATCTACTTAATATCTATTTTTCTTTGTGATGATTTCTGCCTTAGTCTGACAATTAAAAAAAAAAAAAAAAGCGCTGAGACATACTAAATTCAACACTTAAAAACAATTCCACCAATACTGTAAACAAATGAGAACAGTGTTGGCTATATTTCATCAGCAAAATATTACTTTAGGTCAAAAACTGCCACAAGAGACAGAGAAGAACATTATATAATGATAAAAAGTCAATTTACCAGGAATATATAACAGATATAAATATATGTGCACCCAACATCAGAACGCGTAAATATGTAAATCAGATATTGCCAAACCTAAAGAGAGAAACTAACAACAACACACTAAGAGTGACTTTAATATTCTACGTTCAATAATGCATAGACTATCCAGACAAAAAAATCAATAAGGAAATAGTAGACTTGAACAACATTATAGACAAAATGGACTTAACTAGAAATATTCAGAACATTCCACCCATTGGCAGGGGGACACACATTCTTTTCAATCACACATAGAACATTCTTTGATACAAATCACGTTAAGTTTAAAAAAAAAAGTCTTAACAAATTTAAGAAGATTGAAACTATAGAAAGAATCTTTTTCAAGCACCATAGAAAGAAGCTAGAATTCAACAGAAGGGAACCTTAAAAATTCACAAACATGAGAAAATAAAACCACATACTGCTGAACAACTAAAGGAGTCAAAAAAGAAATTACATAGAAATTAGGAATGAAAACAAAACACTGCATACCAAAACTCATGGGATGGAGTAAAGGCAGAAACAAGAGAGAAGTTTATAGTGATAAATACTCACATTAAAAAGGAAAAAAAATGTCTTAAACAACCTAACTTTACATCTCAAAGAACTAGGAAAACAAGAACAAACTAAAGCCCTAAGTTAACAGAAGGAAGGAAATAATAGAGATTGGAGCACATGTAAACCAAATAGCAAATAGTAAAACAATAGAGAAACAAAACCAAGCTAAGTTGATATTAAAAAAAAAAAAAAAAAAAAAAAAAAAAAAAGTGATATTGGCAAACCTTTAGCTAAACTAACCAAGAAAAAAGAGTGAAGACAAATATCAGAAATAAAAGATGTGACATTACAACTGTTGCCACTGAAATTAATAAAGAAAAAACACAGGATCATAGGAGATTACTATGAATAACTGTAGGCCAACAGGTTGGATAACTTATGGAAAAATATATAAATTCCTGTAAAGACACAACCTCCCAAGGTTGACTTACGAAGAAATGTAAAACCTGTACAGGTCAATAGTCACTAAGGAGATTAAATCAGTAATTAAAAAAAAAAATCTCACAACAAAGAAAAGCCTCAATGCTGAATTCTGCCAAACACTTAAAAGAATAAGTGCTAATCCTTTTCAAATTGTGCCAAAATATTGAAGAGAACATGATTAATCTCATTTTATGAGGCTAGATTTATCCTGATATCAAAGCCAGACAAACACACTGCCAGAAAAACAACAGACTAATATCTCTGATAAGCAGAGAGGCAGAAATCATCAACAAAATATTATTAAGCCAAATCCACTAACACTTTATAAGGATAATATGAAATGACCAAATACAATTTATCCCAGAAATGTAAGGATGGTTCAATACTTGCAAATTACAGTAAATGTGATACACCACAATAACAAAATGAAGGATTAAAAAAATCACATGATCATCTCAATAAATGCAAAAGAAGCAACTGACAAAATTCAACACCCCTTCATGATGAAATCTCTCAGCGAAATAGAAATAGATGAAAATTACAACAAAATAATAAAGACCATATACGAAAACCCAGAGCTAACATCAAACTCAATGTTGAAAATATGAAAGCTTTTCCTTTAAAATATTAAACATGTTACTGAGATTCCTAGCTAGAGCAATTGAGTAAGAAAATAAATAAATAAATAAATAAATAAATAAAACCTAATTTGAAAAGGAAGAAGTAAAATGATTTCCGTTTGCAGAAGACATGATTTTACATGTAGAAACCCTAGAGACTCCACCAAAAACAAACAAACAAACAAACAAAAAAATGGTTACAATGAATTAATTCAGTAAAGTTGTAGTATACAATAGCTACATACAAATGTAACATCAGTTATATTTCTAGGTACTAAAACAAACTATATGTAAACCAAGTTAAGAAAAAGAAATCCATTTAAGGTAGTATCAAAAAGAATAAAATACTTCAGTATAAAAATAACTAAGGAGATAAAAGATTTGTACTATGAAAATTATAAAATGTGGTTGAATAAAATTAAAGAAGACACATTATAAATGGGAGACTATCCCAAATTAATATATTGGCCCAGAAACAACCACAAGCATATACCATAAACTTTTCTTGGATCCAGGTGCCAAATATCCACAATAAAGAAAGGATAGTCTCTTCAATAAATGGTATTGAAAAAATTGGATCTCCATTGCACTGCCATATGCAAAAGAATGAAATGAATGCCTAACCTTTCAAAAACACACAAACATCAACTTAAAATGGATTAAAGACTTAAACATAAAACTTACGGTCAAGAATCGCTTAATGACGGGGATACATTCTGAGAAATGTGTTGTTAGGCAATTACTTATCATATGAAAATAGAGTACACCTATACAAACCTAGATGGTGTAGCCTACTGCATGCACACTTAGGCTATCTGGTATAGCTAGGCTGCAAATCTGTATATCATGCTACTGTACTGAACACTGTAGGCAGTTGTAACACCATGGTATTTGTTCATATAAAAATATCTAAACATAGAAAACATGTAGTAAAAATATAGTATAAAAGATAAAACACAGCACACTAATATGGGGAGTTTACACGAATGGAGCTTGCATGACTGGGAGTTGCTCTGGGTGAGTCAGTGAGTGAGTGGTAAGTGAATGTGAAGGCCTAGGACATGACCATACACAACTGGAGATGTTCTCTGTACATGTGGGATACACTAAATTTATAAAAAATATATTTTTCTTTCTTCAGTAATAAATTAACCTTAGCTAACAATGACTTTTACTTTAGAAACTTTTTAATTTTTTAACTTTCGACTCTTGTAATAACAAATAGTTTAAAACAGAAACATATTGTATAGCTGTACAAAAATGTTTTCTTTATATCCTTATATGACTAGCAGTGCAGATTTTACACTAGCATCACACAAACATGTAATTTGTTGTGTTACAATGCCACAATGGCTATGCGTTCACTAGGAGATAGGAATTTTTCAGTTCCCTCATCATTTTAGAGGACCACTATCCTATACGTGGTCTGTCATTGAAATAACTGTATAAAGCTTCTAAGTGAAAACACAGGGGTAGAACCTCATGACTTAGGGTGTTGGCAATAATTTTTTGGATATAATACCAAACAACAGAAAATAGAAGACAAAATAGACAATTGGGACTATGTCAAACTAAAAATAATTCTGCACAGAAAAGGAAAAGAAATAATCAACCGAGTGAAAGGACAACCTACGAAACAGGAAAAAATTATTTGCAAACCATATACATAAAATATAACTAAAAGGGGGCTAATGTCCAAAATATATAAGAAAGTCCTTCAACTCATTAACAACAACAACAATTTAAAAAACAACAACAAAAAACAACAACAGAAAAACAAATAGAATCTAAATACTCCAATTAAATGATGAGCGAAGGACTTTTCTCCACATACAAATGGCCAACAGGTATATGAAAAAAACCTCAATCTCAGTAATCAGAGAAATACAAATCAACATCATAATGAAACGTCATCTAACAACTGATAGGACTGCTACTGTTAAAAAAAAAAAAAAAAGAATACCAAAAGATAAGTGTAAGCAAGGATATGGAGAAATTATAACCCTGTACTCTGTTGGTTGGTTGAATATAAAATGGTGGTCGCTATGGGAAACACTATGGTGGATCCTCACAAAATTAAAAATAGCACAATCACATAATCCAGCAGTTCTTCTTCTGGGTATGTATCCAAAAGAACTGAAATTAGGACCTCGAAGGAATATCTGCACTCCCATGGTCCTTGCAACATTATTCATAATAGCCACAACATGGAAACAGCTTAAATATCCACTGTTAAAATAAAACAGAGAAACTGAAATTTCACTGGGCAGACAAAACCAGTTTAGTCATACAAACAAAATTTTAATTTAGATCATTTTGTAAGACTAACTTGACCTGGGTTATTTTTGGTTATGCCTCTATAAATCATAAGCAAAACTTAAACTGGTTACTCAGTTTGATGAGGTAACCACTAACCAACTCCCTGTCATTTAAGAAAATTCTAATATTATCACCAATCACTGTGAAGAATAAACAGTCACTGCCTTCTCACTATATAAGCCGCTGTACAACAGTACATCCCTGAGCTCCATGTTTTGGTTAGAGTGTTCTCAGTTTGCAAACTGTCTCTTTTGGCGTGTTACCAAGCTTTTACTAATTACTACTTCAGTGATTCATTGGTTGACTTCTGCTGATGTCTGAACACTTGACACCATTGGTGGGTGAATGGATAAAGATAATATGGTATTTACGTGCCATTATTCAGCCTTAAATAAGAAAGAAATCCTGAATTTGCAACACTGGAGGCCATTAGGCTAAGTGAAACAAGCCAGTCACAGAGGAAGAAATACTGCATAATTCCACTTACATGACTTATTGCAAGTCAGATTCAGAATCAGTGACGAATGGTGTTGCTATGGGCTGGAGGGAAGGGGATATGGGGAGCTGCTGTTCAAAGGGAATAAAGTTTCAGTTACACAAAATGAGTAAGTTCTAGTGATCTGCTGTCTAACTTTAGGCCTACAGTTAACAATACTGTATTGTACACTTAGAAATTTGTGAAGAGGACAAACCTCTTAAATTTTCTTATCCCAATGAAAAGAAACTGACACACGATTAAGAAAAATAATACCTACTTTAGGATAAGATCAGACCCCTCTCCTTGAAAAGGTGGTGAAGGAGGATACATTGGGTTCTGGAAGAGCCAGTTTGAGCGCAGAGCTGGAGGGAGGGAGCCCAACGGCCTACACCTGCCTCCCCTTAATTTGCAGCATCCGGCCCCACCCCTCGGGTGTTTGCAGGTGGTGAGCTCTGCAGGTAAGCCTGGAACAGGGAGGGTCAGGGAGTGAGTGCTTGCGGGGCATGACGGGAAGCTTCGCCGCCCCTTTGCCCTTGCATCCTCTGTCCACTCCTCCCTACATCCCGCACCTGTTGGTGAGCAGCAGCACCTGAGGACCAAGTCAGTACATGGGAGCTCAAGTCTAACCATAAAGGGGCCTACTAGACCTCAGAAAGAGGCATTGAACATACTGATGAAGTACAAAATAAAATAGACTAACGAACAAACCAGTGAGGAGATTTTGAAAGTAGAAGAACAACATAACAAACTCTGCCAACCGTTTTGCTTTTGTTTTTGTTTTTAAGAGGTCAGAATTAATCACCCAAGTCCCAAATTTTGGTATAACTTCGTCAGCCATCCACAAGTGTCTGCACTGCTGGGGGAGGAGGCACTGCATTATGCGACAAGAGCTGAAGTGACAGAATTTGAAGACACTAAATCAAGTTACAGAACAGATTTTTTTTTCATCTTGATGAAAAGTCTTACTTCATAAATAAAGTTCTTTCCTTAAGAATTTCTTCTGAGTGAGAGCAGTGACCCATCTTCAAAGTCCACTGAAACCAAATGGGAATCTGGGATATGATGACACGTTCAAGTCCAACACAGAATAAAACCAGCAGGAAAAGACAGCAAGAGGGACCAGAGAGCTTCTTTACCTGGTTTCGTGACAGTTCTGATGCAGGTGCAGATGAGTTAGAAGTCATCAAAGACGATCCCTGGCCACATCTATTACAGTACCACTTCGTTCCTGGCGAGGATGATGAAGGGGAAGGAGAACATATGATCATAAGGAAGAGGGACTGGAAGTTACTAATGAAGACGCGGATGGCGATGGAAGTGAGTAAGATGAAGATGATGATGGGGGCGGGGGAGGGCAACATGAAGGAAATTACTAATGGGGCACTGATGGTTTCCTACCTTCCTTTTAAAATTACCTTCAGACCCAGGGAGCAAATTGCAGTGTTTTCTTTTCGCGTCTTATACTCAGTTGCTGTGTTTTCAAAGTCTCATGGTTCTCAACTAATTTGGGGGATAAATACTTTGAGCAGAATTAGGTAGGAAAAAAATCTCTACCTCTTCTCCAAATTCTTTTTTTATCCCTTCCTGTCTCAACAAACACTTCAACAAATCAACACCACCATGCTTTGTGGGAGGGAAAAAAACAAAAACAAAAGCTCTGTGGGAAGCAGGAGGGCGCTAGGCCCTTGTGTAGTAGTGTATGGAAGTCCAGTGCTTTTCCTCCTTTCTCTGTATATTGGACTCCGAGATTACACCATGTCTCTATGTGAATATGGAAAGTTAGCTTTCACCAACATGTATCTGTTTACTTTCTCTTGTTCAAAAGAAAAAAAGAAAACCTTAAAAATTGAGTTTAAAAAGAACAGCAAAGGGTGTGTTTGAGATGTTTGGGTGGGTCAAGTGGGCATTTTGACAATGGCGTCTTTGGCATGTTTAGTTGTGATGTTTAACTGACATCCTTGCAGTTTAAGATGACATTTTTAAAATAAAATTCTCTCCCAATGATGATTTGAGCCCTGCCACTCAATGGGAGACTCAACTGAACCTGTAGAACCCTATTCAGTATTGACATCCTCTATTGTAATTTTGTTCCAGTTTATTTTTAAATTTTCTTTTTGGTTTGCTGGAAAGGAAAGAGGATACTGAGTTTTAAAAGTACACAAGTCTCTTTGTTACAATAAAACTAATTGTGTACACAAAGGATTTGATGCATTTCCTAAAAAAAAATACGCTTAACATGACTTCCTCTGTTTGACTTGTATAACATATTGTCAAACTTTGTCACCCTAATTCTATATTTTTTGATACACACTTTGCAGGATGACCTTAGGTTGCTGTGGATTGAGTAAAGGACTTTGAATCAATGTATCAATGTCTCCATAGCTGGGAAACATTATGGACACATTGTACCATCAGTTTCTAAAAATTTTCATATCACTTGGGATTCCAGATTGCTCAAAATTCAATTCTGAGTATGTATGTTGTATCCTTGATTTATATCTCAAATTGGCATTTTAAGAAATGGACCTTTGTTGATCTATATGTAATAACAATAATAATGGCTCCTACCATCATCAGACAGATCTGGTCATCTAATGCCAAATAACACATGGGGCAATTGCTGGCAGGTCTTCATTGGCATTATAAAATGTAGCCGAGAAGACAGACATTCAGAGTAAGAAGTCTGTATTGATGGTAAGAAACTCAAGTTAGGAGTACGTTTGTCTCTATCAGCAATTTGGCATACAGCTCTCAAATGAGACCCATCTTTGTGAATCTGGGGGAGATGATGGGCTCTGCTCTCTGCCACAAGTCATCGTGCATAGAATAACATTTTGAGAAGCTACCTAAATGTGTAAGCTTTTTCATGCTGTAAAATACAGTAGCTAAAATTAAGTGCCACTTAACTTTTTCACAAGTGACTTAGTGGACAATCTGGTCAAATTCAAAGCTCTTCAATGTGTAAAACTTTGTAAATGAAACTATTCCATCAATAAGCAATAAACAAAAATCTGTCTAGATATATAATGGGTAATTTCTGCACAGGTCTCTGTGTAGTACATACATCACTATATACTGGTCAGCAATCTTGCTCTAATAAAGGAACATAATCTATTTTTTAAAAAAAAGATAACATGAGATTTCTTGGTAAATTGACACAGTACAAAGCTATCACTGTCTACCTTAGGATCCTCTCCCAGCTCATGCCTAGACCAGTAGCCCTAAATAGGGGTGATTTGTTGCATCAGCCATTTGGGAACGTGTTGCTCCTCAAAAGGGAAAACTAGGACTATACCACAAGCTAAAAGCCATAGCTATCCTTTATAGGTTTGGCATGAAACTAGATTTGGAGATGGCTGATTAAAAGAGTTTAGATATAGCATTGGCCTGGGGAGGGTTATCCTAAATTTTATGATATAATTCCCTGGAATGGACCTCAGCAGTTGGTCACACTAACTGGTATAATGCCTCCTAGAACCAAGGAAAAGTGATAGCCCATACTGAATAAAGATGAGATGCTAGATTTCCCTCATAAATGGTCAAGGAAGAGCCATTCTGGATTGGATGTATTACTTGCAGTCACATGACCCACAAAATGATAATGTTCCGCAGGAATACCAAAACCCTGAGCAATTCGGTGGTAAGAGAGTCACTCTTTCTCATACTAGAACTGAAATGAGGAGAGGCTGTTACAGAACTTGTTCACTAGAAACAAGCCAATAGAGACCAGGCAGTGGTGCTTCACCCCCGGAAGAGAAGTGATTGTAGCCATAACGATGACTGGCAACGTTCCAGCGGCAGCCAAGGGTTATAGATACAGTTAACAAAACACAACCTTTGCAGGGAAATCCCAGGCAGATAGCCAAAATGTTACCGTTTATATGCCAAGCAGAAATCATGCGAGGAAAATCAAGGGGCTTAAAGCAGTTGGTCATTTAAAAGTCATGACCCTTTCCCCAGTTTCTAGAGCTAAGCCAGTTATTGGACTTAGAACCCATTGACTGTAGAGGCCAGTAGAAAAGACCATGTAAAACCATAGTTAATATACACGTGATAGATATCCTAGTCCTTAAGTGGAGACCTTAGAGTATTTCCTTTGGTAACTGTGGACTTGGGAGGAGTAGATTCCCAGGTGGATTCAGAGACGTTAGAAATGGGTCTGTGTTTACACTAATACCTGGAGACCTAAAGCATCATCATTTCATAATGGCACTTCCCTATTAAAAATGGGGTATATTGGAACATATGTGGACAGAGAGGAGGTAATAAATGGGTCCTAGCTAAGAGCTGGCTTACAGATATGACAGTGGAGAGAGCTGGTTGCCATTTAATCACAGTGTTTCTTTCTTCTACACAGGAAGAATTATCATGGTAGGAAATTCTAGGGGAAATCTTCAGAAACTACTCTTCCCTGCACAAGAAAGTAATTAAAAAACAATACTGCATCCCAGGTGCCATTTTTTTATTAGTTTCAGGTGTACAAAACAATGTACTAGTTAGACATTTATACCCCTCACAAAGTGATAGCCCCACTCCCCCAATCTATTACCCCTCTGACATTACACACAGCCCTTATATTTGCACTGTCCAAGGTGACTTTGAAAATACAAATGCCACCCTCAATAATTTAGAAGAGGTAAGAATAGTGGTTCTCATCATATCTGCTTCGATTCTCCAGTCTGACTCCTGTAGAAATAGGATGATGCTGGAGGATCACCATAGACTTCAGCAAGCTCAACCTAATGGTAGCCCAAATCTCAAATACCTTTGCTAAAAATTAATATAGCCTCAGTTATGGGATGTGTGACCATTGTTTGGAAAGTGTGTGTTTTTTTTTATCTTTGTGACAAAAGATAATCAAAACTAGTTCACATTCATATGGAATAAACAAAAAAATACAGTCACCATTTTTTTTCCAGTGCTGTATTAAGTCTTCCATTTGTCTTAATTTAGTCAGAAGAGGTATGAACTATCTGAATTCCACAAACCATCACTGATACACAAGTGAAGTGGTACGTCTGAAATGTATTGCGATGAGGGCCAATGTATACAAGTAAGACACATGTGGGGGAAGCCTGGATGCTCGTGATACCCATCACTGTGTCTTTTATTATCTCATGTCTATGGAAATCCATTAGGACCAGATGAACGAGGACAATCTTAATTTGGTTTATTGATGGTTTGTTTGTCTTGGTATGAGGGTGCAAGTCAAAACAGTAATGACCGCAATATACTACCATAACTGTTAGCCTTGAGAAATGGTGACAAGGTGAAATCTTCCCAATGGTCATAATTTCAAAATGTGAACCTGACTATCCACTTTGCATGGACAGATAGTGGCCCAAGGAGAGAATAAAAATAGATTCATGGGTAGTAGTGAATGGCTGGGAAACAGTCGTTCAGGATTCAGGAAGGAAAAAAAAAAATTGCAATATTGAGAAAACACAGGCTTGGCTATAGGCATATGATGCATGAACATGTCATATACGTTGTTCAGCTAGAATGCATACACCTCTGAAAAAGGACCAATCCACCAAGAAGCAAAAATGTCCCAGCAAGGGGGCCTTCCAAAGCCTTGTGATTGGCTCCTCACAGCCTGGCACAACGGGCACATGAATGAAATGGCTCCAGTGGCAGCCAGAGGGTGGTGCCCGCGTCCACCAGCATTGGTTTATATGACCAGTGCTTGTCTAGCTACTGCTATGGCCAGAAACAGAAAACAGTGGCAGGCCATGGCAGCATCCCTTAAGGAAACCAACGGCGGCTTGCTCATAAAGGACCAGTGATTTGTTCTCAAGGAATAGCTATGTGTATGTGTCTGGGTGTTTGTATAATATATCTTTACTACCTGCACAGCCTCAATACTTCCAAGGATGTACTTGACCTATAGGCATCCGATTATACTTAAACTTGCACGAGTGCAGGGGAACTACTTCACAGAAAAAAAAAAATAAAATAAAATAAATAAATAAAGCAGAGGAAGGGGCTGATGATGGTGATCTCACACTTCCAGGTTTGATAGCTGTTCCAAGAGGAGTCCTTTTCACTCCAACAAACACACACCCTGATCATCTGAAAGAATAATTGTGACTAAGAATGGCTACGAAACGGTCACAGGAACAAGTGCGGAGTGATCTCGAATATAATCCAATTGCTACCTGGACATCTGGTGAGTGAAGGAGTTATTAGGGAAATGTGAGCCTTTTCTAGCAATGTGATTCTCATCCCTCAGTAGACCTTTTGTTTTTATGGACGAGGGTAGGGCATTCATTTCATCATCAGCAACAACGTATCGCATGCCTACTGTGATTTGGACAATGGGATAATTTCTGAAGAAAAAAGACATGAGCCCGGATCTGTAATTTCTCAGAAAACTAGTGGGCTCAGATATCCATCTGCCAATACCTGTAGCACATAACCTTACTGACCTATGTACTGTTCGATGACCTGCTCACGTGCTTCCTTTAGGAGAGTGTCTTATAAGTTCTATTCCCCCGGGTGTTAATCTGTCACTGGAAACAGTTTCAACCATAATTTTCTCACTCTTGATCATGTCTCACCCACATGACCCAGCAAAACAAATTACAGTGTTCCTATTTTATTGATTTGACCTTGAGCCTTTGTAGATCTTACTTCTCTAATTAGTCTGTAAAGAGAAAGGGCAATTTATAGATTCATGGAATAGCATCAGGACAGAGGAAACATTTTTATCAATTTTGGAACCCAAGGGGATTTCAGAACTGTCAGTGTGATGAGTTGGGTTTAAAATTGGCAGATCTTATATTAAAAGTCTTCTGACAACACAGTCCCTGCTCAAGGCATCTCAGAATAACCATAGTGTTGTTTATCAGAAATGCTGAAATACATAGGAAATGACAAATTATTTTATATTTTCATATTACAATGTTGAACATTCTATTACTTGTCATTCTTAAAGCTACTGTCCTATTTAAAGTACTAATCACTGCTTGCCTGTAAACCTTCAAAGCTTCTCTTACTAGGACTCTGGCCTTTCTCAGATGACCCTCCCATGAAACAATATGTACTTCATGTGACTTTCCTTTTTCGGAATTACATGGGTTCCTCATGTGTACTTAGTAGTTTTAAAATATTTTTCAAATATAGTAGACTTTTATTCTACAAAGGCAATATCACCTAAAACTTTATTATATGAAAAACAGACACTTCTAATTCTGGCTATGATGGAATAATTGGTACTGGAATAACCCTCCAGGTATAAACAAATATGAAACTGAACAAAAATATATGAAGCAACTGCTTTTGGGCATTGAACCACAGGCAGCACAACACTGCAATTTCAGAAACACATCTTAAAGTGAATGAATAAGCACATTCTATACAGAATGGATATCTGGAAAGAACTAAACACATTGTGTTGTTTTACTCTAATAAAATGTGCACATACATTTATATTATGCTTCCGAAATGTATCTATTCATAGCATATGTCTTTGACTCATGTAAAGAAGTGTTAGCCCTTTCTACTTTGAAAAAAAATATTTTATGATGATTGATTATTCATTATTTTAACGTATTTTATATTTCATTATAATAAAATTTCCATTTATATTAAAATACTTTTATTTTAATCTTTGCAAGCAAATGTTTCATGAAGGCAGCAATTTTACCTGTCTTGTATTCTTCTATATCCCTATACTATAGTCCAACGCCAGGCACTTTTTAGGTACTCAATACATATATGCTGAATTGTTAATGAAAGCATACTAATAGTTTTTTTTTTTTTTTTCTCAAACAGATACCCAGTAGAATATGGTGGATGAAATTGTTTTTCTATGAAGATACTTTAATAAAAACATTAATCAATAGTACCAATATATGTATGTGATTATACAGTATAATATACTTACAGTACTTACGTGACATACAAATGTACATATGTATATAAATGTGAAGTACCTCAGACTCCTTAACTCTTAGCTCTGCAAATGATCTCAGAGTATCCAGTACAGTTCTATTATTTTAAAAGGCATTTGAAGTTGTGATAGAGATGTAACTGTATATATGTATATGTAACACATATATTATTATTTATAGTTAAGAAAGCTATGTTAACCTTTTGTTCTTTTGCAGAGTTGGTAGGAAGATAAGCAACAATAACAAAAATAACAATTTAAGTGAAAGGAAAACAAGGCACAAAACATTATTTTACAGAACATGACAGGACAGATGCAATTCATGCAAAATAAGAAGTGGAACTGTAAACGAAACCTTTTCTACAATACATACAAATGAATTATAGTTTAAAACAGCATTCATTCAAAAAATATTCTGAGTACCCATAATATGCTAGGAACTATAGAAAGAACTGGGCCTTTCCCTGTGAACAAGTTATACGAACACATCTGCCTTCATGGAACTTACCTTCCACTAGTGGAAAATACGTAATAAGCAATAAATAGATACAATAAATTAAATATTATGTTGAAGATACTAAGTATTTTGGAAGATGTAAAGAAAGTGAATTTAGGAATACTAGACACAAGAGCAAATTGAATTTATGAATAGAATATGAGAGGGAGAGTGGTATTTGAGCCATAAGAGGATATTCGAGAAAAGATTGAAACACGTGAGGGTTTTGGCCACATGACTATTTTTCTAAGAAGCATTTTAAGTAAAGAGGAAAACCTGGCCTAAGTCTCTAAGATACGAGTACGTGTGGTGCGTTCGAAGATCAACAAGGAGGTCCAGGCGCAGGCAGGACAGTGAGGGAGGGGCGGGGAAGTAGGTGAGAAGGGCCAAAATATTGCTGTTTTGCAAAGATATTTCATATTGGGTCATGTTCACTACATATTGCAAGGACCATGAATAGACTATCAACTCCAAAATTTGATGATTTAAACTTATAAGAACAAATGATTACAGTTAACAAAATTGGGTCTCACAGGAATAATAATGGAAGGTGCAGTGTGTCGTGCTCGGTTTACAAATTTAGTATCAAAAGATCATGAAAAAATTCAGGTGTCCTTATTCAGATTTTACGTAGGAGAACTTCATCTCTTGTAGTCTATAGTGACAAAATGGGATGTTACAATAATGTAGCATCTTTAGGTGCCTTTTAAAGGAAGTCTATTCTGTGTTGGGCTTTAATAGCTCACAAACCATAGTGTGTGGCGGAAGTTAGGATATTGCTTTTTTACTTTTAATCCAAATCTTTAATCCCTCTAGTATTTATAAAAGAAAAAGCAATTGGATTCTTTGGCTTTGTGAAAGTTAAAGCCCCCTGTCCTTTTATTTAGTAACAAGTGGCTCATAACGTTTGATCTGTTGAGCTACAAAAGAATAGAACTTCAATATGAACATCATACAGAACCCTCACCATTCATTCTTTTGTTCCACGGGGCCACTGCTTTCAGCTGTTAAAAGCACTTCTTTTACATCATTTTCTGAGTTGTTACCTTTACTGAAAAGCTTTCTGTCCATGAATTTTGCAACTACTCTAAATCAGGTGACAGCGTAACAGTAGAGGTCTTTGAAAATGTTGCTTTGCTCTTATTTTTCTTGACTAAAAATCAAGTACCCAGGATAAAATATCAATACTATCACATAGTGAATGCACCAAGAAAATTATGTAAGTATACAAATATTCAGGAAACAATCAGCAATTGTATGTTAAATTTGTAATCGTCTACATTAGAGAGTATAAAATTAGTATAAAATTGCTTCATATTTGCAGCTCTGTTGCTTAGTGCATACACATTTAGGATGACTATGGCTTCTTGAAAGATTGCTCCTTTTATCATAATATTGCATTCTTTAATGTCTGTGGCAATTTCATTTGCTCTATAGACTACTTAATTTGAAGATGACCCATTTTTTTAAAATAATATTTTCATGATATACATTCCCATAATTTACTTACAATCTGACTATAATGTAATATTTGAAGTGAGTTTATTTTGTGGATAGATTATGTATTTAAATTCACTCTGCCAATCTATGTCTTTTCATTGGTGTGTTTAAATTTTTACATTTAATGTAATTGTTAATACTCTAGAGCTTAATTTTGCCATTTTATTTTTGTTTTGATGTTGTAGTTTTTGTTCCTTTGTTTCCTTTTACCTACCTTTTTGTGAGCTACCTAAACATTTGTTAAAGTTTAAATTTTACATTTAACTTATTTTTTTATTTGTTTACAGTGTTTATTAGCATTGTATTTGTATAGTATTTGTATAGGTTTTTAATAGTTATTCTGGGTATTACTATATATTTTTCTCTACTAGATTTATTATTATTTTTTGAAAGAAGTGGATTTTGAGGAGAAAAAACATGTAGCTGAGATGTATGGAGTAGAAAATAAATATAAATGTAAGCGGATTTGCTGATTTGATGTTATCATATTGCTATAATTAAAGCCTTTGCAAAATTAATTTATCATTTGGTAGGATTAGTAAAAGTAAACTTAAAATATGCATTCAAAAAATTTGGGAGATTATAAAAGTTTAAAACAAGTACTACCTAAAATATTTAAGATAACAACTTTACCTTTGTTATGCTAATTGCAAAACAGAAGCAAATATGCATCCAAAGCAGAAGTGAGCTACACATCTACAAATGACCTAAAAACATTTTTACTATCTCTCATTTAGACAAAAAAAGGGTGTACTTCATATCAGCAAAGAGCATAATTCCATATGTGTAGTTAACTTACATTGGGTGCCTATAACTGTACAATACAGAAAAAATTTCAGCAAGATGTATAAGATTCTCAGATACAGTTACAAAATTAGGATTCTCAAATTAGATATTAATTTATCTCTTATTCATAACCATAAGTGAATAGAATAAATAGAATATTATTAAAATTTTCTATTATAATTTGTGAAAATGTTATCTCAAATAACTAGAAAGTGAATAAAGAATACAGGGTATGGCTATAAAGCGATTATTTTGTAATAATGAGTTTGAGATTAACTGCAAAACTTTCACTCACCTATATTATCATAAGAACATTATTTTGAATGGAAAAGCTTTTTTTCTTCACATTAGTATTATAAATAATTATTTTTCTCTAGTGCATTTAATCAAGGATTTAGATTTACTAATGCTATTCATATATTATTTTAATATATTTCTAGATAAATTGAAGTTCAGGTTTTTTGATACTTGCATTACTTATGAAAATATTTCCTAATTTTGAAATAATCTGCATAGCAATAAGACTTAATAAACTTTTATGTTATTTATTATTGCATTATATTTTAAAAATGCATATGCCTTGCAAATTTTTTATTTTTTATTGAAGAACTTAGGTTTTCTGCATTGACGTTAAAAACATAATTTTTTGCACCGCAAAAAGTTTATGTGTATATGCATGGATTTAATCTTGTTAGTAATATTATTTAAATCATTATTAATTGACCTAGTTTAAGCTTTGCCAAATTGCCCATATGGTCACATGCGAAAATAAACTCATAAAAAAAAACTCATATATTATGTCATATGGCATTAAATGTATATGGCTGTCAACAAAATAAGATGTGCTGTTCAGAACAACCATCTCTTAATATACAGGTTTGTTTCTCCAGGGTTTCTTGCTGATTCCCTGGCCACTTACATTTTGCCGTGGATTGTTATGTGAAACCATGTAATCTTGGAAGGAAATTAGGTAATTATTTGAAAGAGAAAAGGGATTGTTCCCTTTGTAGAATTTGTCAAACAGTACTCTTTTAACCTGATATTCAAAAATGATGCCGCCTGTTTAAAAGTTAATGCAAGATACAAAAATCCATTGAAATACCCTAAGATTATGAAAACAAGATTAGTTTTTATCATTCATAAAATTCTAGTGTCCATGACCACTAAAGTAATGTCTGATCATTGTTGCATAATCAGTCTGTGATTTCCAATGAGAAAATTTGAATATTTTATAAATGTGTCTTATACTTCTCCAGTGCATAATTCTCAAAAATTATTTTTTCTTTAATCGCCTTGATTATTTATCCCCAGTTATTTTTTTTACAACACAACTTCTCTTAGCTTCATCTTAGTATGTTTTTACATAGGCATCTTGAATGAGAAATTATGTGGGCTCTGTATAAGTACTTGTTCCCTCTTATTGCTCTTCCTGTTGCTTTTAGAATCCTCAATCAAGTGTGAGGTTGGAAGGCTGGTCTATTTAACCAGGCTCTAGTTAATACAGTAAGCCTTGGTGTAATTTCATGCTCACCTTATCTCCAGCATTTACTATATTTCCTGGAACATAATAGTTACTCAGTTAAAACTTGTTGAATGAAACAACTGAAAACCCCATCAACAGACAATTGGATAAAGAAATTGCAGTACATACGCATATATACAGTGAAATATTAGTCTGCCATAAAAAATAATGAAATCTTACCATTTGCAACAACATGGATGGATGTAGAAGGATTTATGCTAAGTGAAATAAATCAAAAAAGAGAAAGACAAATACCATATGATCTCACTTATATGTGGAATCTAAAGGATGAAATAAACAAACAAAACAGAAACAGACTGATAGATACAGAGAACAAACTGATGATTACTAGATGGGAGTGGGGTTGGTGGCTGGATGAGAAAGGTGAAGGGATTAAGAAGTACAAATTGGTAGTTACTAAAGAGTCATGGGATGTAAAGTACAGTGCAAGGAATATAGTCAGCAATATTGTAAAAACTATGTATAGTGTCAAATGGGCACTGGACTTATGGGGGGATTGCTTCATAAACAACATATATGTCTAACCACTAAGCTGTACACCCAAAACTAATATAAAATAATATTGAATGTAAACTATAATTTTTAGACATATTAGTCACATGGAGGTAAAGAACAGCATAGGAAATATAGTCAATGATATTGTAATAACTGTGTACAGGGTAAGATGGGTAATAAACCTATTGGGGTTATCACTTTGTGAGGTATATAAATGTCTAATCACTATGTTGTTTTGTACACCTTAAACTAAAAAAAAATAAAAACCTTGTTGAATGAATGGATATGTAAATAAGGAATGAATGGATGAATGAATGAGTGAATGAATGAATGAAGGGTGTCACTATTCCCTATTTATCCAAGGTTCCCTTGCTCCTCTTTTACATTTACACATCCTTTAAAAATATTTATGTGTGTGTGTGTGTGTAATTTGAAGTAACTTACAATTGAAGAATCTCAGTATTAATATATCTAAGATTTAAATGATAAAACTCTTTGTCTTTTTTCCTTCTTAATATGGACTTTACATTTTAGCAAAAAAATAAACCACATTTTTTATTTGTTTGGTACTGGGCTGCTTTTATTACTGCTAATGATTATTGTCTTTGAATGAATGGAGCAACAAAAAATAGCTCACATACAATATAAGGCATTCTTTATATTAATATGAAGGCCTGACAAGTTCACAAACTTATTGCAACGATGTTGCTAACATTTTTTTTATATCAGAGGGATCATTTATTATGCATTTGTACCAGCTGGACAAAGAGTTAACCAAGTTTACAATTGTTGAAGTGCTGAAAAGGCTGCATGAAAAAGTTAGATGATTTGAACTTTTCGCCAACAATTCATGGCTCTTGCATCACGACAATGCACCAGCTCATAGGGCACTGTCTGTGAGGGATTTTTTAGCCAGTAAACAAATAACTGTATTGGAACACCCTCCCTACTCACCTGACCTAGCCCCCAATGACTTCTTTCTTTACCTGAAGATAAAGGAAATATTGAAAGGAAGAGATTTTGATGACATTCAGGACATCAAGGGTAATATGATGACAGCTCTGGGGCCATTCCAGAAAAAGAGTTCCAAATTGCTTTGAAGGGTGGACTAGGTGCTGGCATCGGTGCACATATTCCCAAGGGGAGTACTTCGAAGGTGACCGTAGTGACATTCAGCAGTGAGATATGCAGTGCTTTTTCTAGAATGAGTTCACGAACGTATACTATTTTTTAAGCCAAAAAAGAAAAAAGAAAAAAGGTCAATCTCCATTTTGGGTAGACAAAATGAAAAAAAACACATTAATAAAAGCTAACAACTTAGGAAGACAAGAATCTTCTTGGAAAGATAAAATGCTTCATTACATTTAGTTCAAAATATTAAAAAAAAAGGTTTCTAAAGACACTATAGAAATATTATTAAGTGTCCTGTTTGGAAGCAGTTTCTTCTCTGTATGAATGCTAAACTGCTTATGATGTAAAAAGAGAAAATAACCAAGGACAAATTTCTTTGTTGTAATGTTGTCATAGGAATTATACAGCACATTAGAGACTGCAGTCAAGGCTTCATATTTCCAAAGGCTAAGATCTTGAATAAAATAGTATTTGGACTCTACAGCTTCTTTCAGACAAAGTCCCTCTACCAGTCAGTAGTCGTCTGAGATTCTATAACTATTCCTTGATGATAATATAAGTTTAATGGAGCCAACATCAAAAGTCCAAAACATAACATTGACATACATAATATCCACATTTGCAAGTAAGCATTTCACTATTTATTTCATTTGCAAATTTTCAAGTAGCTTAAAAAAATTACAAAATCAGCCACAGTTGTTAATTCTTTCCTTTAAAATTTGTATAAGTCTAAACTTTTCTATATTTTTTCAAATCCCAGTAATTATGAATAAATAGAAGTAGAAATACACTTTGAAGTGGAACTTCTCAAGTCTGTGCCTGTAAATTCTAAATGAATTCCAGTATTAAAATTGTAAACAATGAATAAAGTATAAGTTAAAGGGATATCCTTATTAGCAATTCATATCTATTTTTATCTATTGCACCATACAAAGAAGAATATAGAACTATGACTTTTAACAATGTGAGATGGAAAAACTTTGGTACTTCTCAATCAATCTAAATGGTATTTGGTAATTTCAGAATGACAGAGGGGTGAGAGATGTCAGAGAGAAAAATCCAATAAGCTAATATCTTTGGGAAGATAAATCCTGTTTAAAAAGAAAGGATATATCTAACATCTTTGGGAAAAGAAATCCTTTTAAAGAAGGAATCATTCATTGGAAAGGTACCAAAACACAATCATTGAAGCTGAATTAAAAATGTGGGTTTATATAAGGATAAAAGGGGAACCCCTTGGAGACGAAAGGAAGTGTATTTTAATTCATTCTGAACTGGAGAGTCACTGAAGCTTTTCTGTCTCTTTCTCTTCACGTATCTGTCTCACCTTTAGCTCTTACCTATTTCAAAGTGCCAACATTTAACCTTGTTTCTCGGGATTGGTTTATCTGCTCATTTAGTGTCTTAAACAAAGCCTATTATGACCGCACCAAAGAGAAAACCTCAGTCACTGGTAACTCAGTCGAGGTAACTTAGTTACCTTTTTGTTCAGTGCCACACAGTCACGGGTCTTTGTGTGCATGTTCAAAACATATATGATTTAAACTGCAATTGTTCTTAATTGTGCCAAATATCCCACCAGCTTTCCATGAGGAGTAGGAGTAAAGTTATTTCAGATCTTTTATTCTAAGACTGTAAGACTTTTTCTTTAAGAAAAAATAAAGTGTATGAGTGAACAGTTTTTAACACCTCTAGTACTTTAAAATCTCTTAGTTGGGTTGGAAGTTATAAATTAATTTCACAACTGATGCTTAAAAACTATGTTTATTTCTCAATTTGTTAATTACATTGGAAATAGAAAATGTATTTTAAAAATGTCCATCAATTTATCTGTTAAAATATATGCTCATATGTGTTTAATCCTTTTATATCATCTTTTATAAATTGGTGCATGCTAATTTTACTTTAACTTCTTATCTGTATTTCGATTCTCTAACCTTATCTAGTTCTAACTAGCAGTCATAAAACTAAATTAGCTGTTCTGTCTGTGGCATAACTTCACTTAGAGAACTGTAGAAAATACTATATTCTATAATTCGCAAATAGAGAAACTGGAAAATAATTTTATATAAACAACTTACAGAGAACAAATATCCCACTTGGCAAAGTCTTATATTTTTAAAACAAATAGTACTCAAATTTTTGATATGAATTATTGAACAAATAGATCTAGAACAGCTAGTATGGTAATAAAATTTTCAGTTTTCAAATGCATAAATTCAATTAATAGTTGTATCAAGGATTTATCAATTGAACGTTTGAGTTTTTAAAATAAGAAAGTATAATGATTAATTATATAGTGTGCCTATAAGGAATACAACCAACCTGTTTTTTCCTAGTATCAAGAACTATAAGTTTTTGTTTCTTCATGTGTTTGTCTTACACTCATAGACACAGACAATAGTTTAGTGGTTACCAGAGGGTAAGGGGAGAGGGAGGTTCTAGAAGAGGGTAAAGGGGATCTATATATGGTGATGGAAAGAGAACTGACTCTGGGTGGTGAACACACAATGTGATATATAGATGATGTAATGCAGAATTGTACACCTGAAATCTATGTAACTTTATTAACAATTGTCACCCCAATAAACTTTAATTTACAAAAAAGAACTATAATTCAAACATATTTGTTATGGTTGAATAAAAGGTTTAGAAATGATTTTGATTACATGAAAATATTGTAGCTTATAAAATAAAAGCACACTAAATATATGTGATAGAGTTCACCAGCATGAAATAAGTGACATTTATCATTATATCAGATGGTTGCTGAACTTACCATGGTGATCACTTCTTTAGGTATATAAATGTCAAATAACTATGGTGTACACATGAAACTAATATAATATTGTATGTTAGCTATATTCTGATAAAAACTTTAAAAAACATTGTGTTTATCAAACAAAACAAAATTTGTTTTTGACATTTCTGTTTAGCTCAGTTTTCAGCATGGCTATGTAGTTAGTTAACTATGTTGAATGTACTGTCTTACAGTAAATACTTCTTCATATTAATAAAAATCACAAAGGAGAATTTACAGAACAATAATGCTTAGAAACGGGTTTGTGTCAATACAAGTAATTCACAGTAGCAGGTGAGTTGTCTCTCCAGAGATTTGCTGCTTATTCTCTTCAGAGAATGAATTAAAGAGATTTAGTTACCTTCAACAGGAAGCTATAAACTCAAGGGAATAACTTTCATTATGAGCAAATGTTCGAAAATTTGTTATTCATTATCAAAAATTAAAGACTAAATAGATTCATTAAGGACATTAATTACCTAGACAATTAGCTGTTCTTTTGGAATTGCTTAAGATGGTTTCATTAAAATAATTTAATGAGTATGTGGATGCTGTTGCCATTTCCAAACATAACATGCTGGCATGGTCCTTTATTGAATATTGGGGGAATATATGAAGCTAGAATAATCCAATTTATATGGGAATTATTTATATTAAGAAATTATTTGTAAACCAAATGTGGATCTTGCAGTTTGAAACACATGATATTGGCATGGTCATTAATACTGGAGAAAGTTTATGATGTTAAAATAAAATATCCATTGGAATATTTGGAACTAAGTAATCACTTTGAAATATATGAATAATTGTGGAGGTCAATTTCTGATCTAAATTTTAAATATAGTTAAAAATGTGCTTGCTTCACCAATGGATTACACCTCCTGAAGTAACTGACATCTATTTTAAAAATAATATTTTCCACTTACTGCACTTGCCTAGGAGATATCAAACCTGACTGATATATTTCATTACATCTTATTTTATTTAACCAGCTGGAGCTGATATAGAGCATCCCTGTTCAGTAAGCAATGGGACAGTTTTAACATTTGGTATATAAATCTATGGATTCATTTTGATGTATGCAGAGTTCCAGTGTTAAATGCATAGAGCACATAACCACCACAAACTCCACCTTAAAACCTCTCAGATCATTCCCCTCAGCGAGCAACACAGTGAATGTCTTCTCCAGCATGATTTTTCTTTCTGGATTGTTATTAGACTCAGCATTCTAGATAGTATATATAGCAGATCTTATCTTATTCTTTTACACTACATCCATTTTTCCCCTACTTTCTTATTTTCATTTTTTTTGGTTTGTAAATCTGTGGCTAAGTGATTTTATGATTCTGGAATGTAGGCATAATAAAAACTGTTCCTGAAAGAAATATGAACCGTGATCATAGGAACATGAAAGAGCCACATAGACAAACTGAGTATGTCCTAGTAAGTTCACAGTGTGGTGTCATCAAAGTCATACAGAGAAAAATTGATAGTTGCCAGATTCCCCGGAGGGGTGTTGGGAGGGATGGGCGAGAAAGGCGAAGGGGTTCAGAAGTACACATTGGTAGTTGCAAGAATAGTCATAGGGATGTAAAGTACGGCATAGGGAATATAGACAATAATATTGTAATAACTACGATGGTGTCAGGTGGGTACTAGACTTATCGTGGTGATCACTTTGTAAATTATATAAATGTCTAATCACTATATTGTGCACCTGAAACTAATATAATATTGTCTACTGTAATTAGTATTTTTTTAAAAAATTAAAAGACTTATTTTTCTTGAGTAAGAAGGTTACGATCTAGATCATGTTCTTTTTTTTTCTTCTCGCTAATATACTTTAAGCCTACAACTGAAACCCTGTCCTTAAGATCTTAACATCTCATAATGAAGAAAGATAAAGCCAAAAAAAAGTATGTCTGGAAAAACAAGCAAACAAAAAGGTTTATATACTAGTGGCCTAGAACAACATTTACCTTAGATTGTCCATCTTGAGCTGATGAAAAAACGTATGGTTTTCTAGCAAAAAACAGCTCAACTACTTAGCTTTACAAATACTAAAAAAAATAAAAGTCAAGTAATTGTAAACTAGATGGACATAAGCAAGTTTGATTTGCTAAATATGCTTGGCCTTTACCTGTTACTACATCGACATTTCTTCTTCTGACTGGTAGTGAGATGGCAGCAAAGAGAGAACAGAAAAACTTTCATAAGACAACAATCCTATTAATAAATTATTTGGTGTAGATTTATCATTTGTAGAAAAACTTAGTGTGCATTGTAAGCAAATTTAATGACTAAATATATCAGAATCCAAATCACATTCTGTGATACTGTTCTCTGATAAACATCATGAGAGCAATTATAGTTATCTTAAGAGCTTTCATTTA
Organism: Rhinolophus sinicus; assembly: GCF_057876585.1. Classification (NCBI taxonomy): domain Eukaryota; kingdom Metazoa; phylum Chordata; class Mammalia; order Chiroptera; family Rhinolophidae; genus Rhinolophus; species Rhinolophus sinicus. The sequence goes on from NC_142516.1 coordinate 176,087,775, forward strand.
GGTGATACACAGTTAACAATATAAGCATATTTTATAAAATATATTACAATTAAGTGTTTTAACAAATCCTCTCAACAAAAAGGTAAACATAATGTATCCTTCTATATTTGACATCAGAAAAATAAACAATTTTAATACTCTGTAAATGTGATTAATTTAACTTAGTAAGGGAGCACATATATCCTAATAAGTAAGGCGAAAGATCTGATAAAATAGTTCAGATATTTAGGATTAGAATTAATAGTGAAAAGTCTAAACATAAAATACTTTTAGGGTGGGACTGCCCATGAAAGTTATCATGAAGACTGGAATTCAGTGAGTTCAAGTTTTAAAAAGTAGGGTCTGTTGTCTGCATATCAAGATGAAATTAGTTATATCATAATATAAATAAGAGGTATTCTAGTATGTACATGTACACATAATAAAATCTGAGACTAAGTAAAGCAATGCATTATATGATTTATGAAAATTCAAATCAGGTAGATAATAGAAATAATGTTTTAAAATATAATACAGTTGGAAATGCACATCCATATATGTATAAAATTGGGGAAAATATAAATAAATGTATAATATTTACTGGTAGAAAAATGTAAACTTTCAATTAGGAAATCATGTTCTTTGAAAACTGATGTCTGAGAAGATAAAAATTCATCTAGCTTTCTTTTTGTTACTAACGTGAAAATATATTTTTTGAAATTTTCCTTGGGCCAACTACCATGGTATAATACAAAGCCAAAGATTCATGCAGAATGACCTTTATCATGCCACTCAAACTACTGGCTCCTGATGGTACCGTTATCATTTACAGTGTGTTTTCCAAAATCCCTTTTAAAATTAAACTTTAAGTTTGAAATAGTTGTAGATTCACACTCAGTTATAAGAAATAACTTACAGAGAGTTCCCAACCCCCTTAACCCAGTTTCCCCCAATGGTAACATCTAGCAAAATTATGGTACGATATCACAGCCAGGGTACTTATATTTAAACGGGCAAGAGACACATATTCCATTACTGCAAGGGTTGTTTATGTGGTCCTGTGGCACGTTTACGGACACTCCCACTTTTGCTTTGCAAATGTTTCAGTAATCAGGTCTCCAGTAGACAAGTTTTCTTTTCTGTAGGTTCAGTTGTTTCAGAATTGTGTAGATCACAAAATCTTGGAATCTTTCCTCTTATAAATGATCCCATAGCTTTGATTCTTACATTATAAACTGAATTTATTGATTAGAAATATATTTTGATGATATAAAAGTATAATGGTGTTGGTAAATCTACAAGGAAGGAAAATAAATCCAGATTCAAACTACTGTGTTTCCCTGAAAATAAGACCTAGCCAGACCATCAGCTCTAATGCATCTTTTGGAACAAAAATTAATATAAGACCCGGTATTATATTATATTATTTTATTTTACCTGGTTTTTATTTTATTTTAATATAAGTTCCTCATATTATATAAGATGGTATTTTAATATAAGATCTTATTTTAATATAAGACCAGGTATAATATAATACAATATAATATAATATAATAATTATAATATAAAACCCGGTCTTATATTAATTTTTGCTCCAAAAGACTCATTAGTGCTGATGGTTCAGCTAGGTCTTATTTTCGGGGAAACAGGGTATGTGTTATTTTTAGTCAGGTCTACCCTCTGCATGATGAAAGAGCTACAAGTGAAAGTAAACCTGAAGGAAACACGGTTTAAATAAATTAGGCATTTCATTTTTCTTAGGTAAAAGGAGATCAAGATATTTAGAGAAGCCCCTTTACTACAGAATTCTGAGACTTCTTAAAATTATATTCAGCCATCATTTGCCTGAGGTTTGCCGCTTCATAGTCTTATCAAGTCTCTTCCACTTCAACATTACATCTATCTTCCAGACCTGGAAAAGTTCGAAACAGTACATGCCGGTCAATTGTGTGATAATTAAGAGAGGATTCTCAAAAGCCTCTTCCAGCGAGTCTTCATTATTTTTCAATGCATAACTATGTCATCTGGCTATTTTTAGCTGCAAAGAAGCTGAGAGGTATGTTTTTGCTTTGTTTTTGGCTGACTATATCCTTGCCTTTTGTGGTTGGTTATTTGTTTTTGTTCCTAGTGAAGGAGAACTATCTTAGTATACATTAGGGTATTACCTGTGAATGCCACGTGGGTCTAGTGCATTCATCTGCCATAGCATATATATTGGTATATAGATCCTTACTTTGTATCATCATTCCTTCTAAGCAAAATGAGCGATGAGGATGTTGTGTTCAACATCTCTCTACTGGGGAAAATCTATTTTCTCATGATGCTCCAGAGACAAGCATAGCCTGCACATCAATACATAAACCATGCTGGAACTTTTTCCTTTTCATTCAAGCAGACAGTTAGGATTTGCTAAAGAAGAGACTTAAGGATGAAGGGTTACTAGGAATACCTGTCTTTCTACTATATGATCAGATTACCATGGGAACCTTGAGTATCCTGACTACATGGAATACCATAATATTTCTATCAGGATCAAGGATTTTTTTTTCTCAGAAAGACAATGGTTATGTATAAAAGAATAAAGATTTTCTAAAATCCAATGTACATGGTTTATAGTCACTCTAATAAAATTAAAACCATTCCTAATATTTTAAATCACTTGTTCCACATACTAAGTCCCATATGAAAGCATCAAATGGTCAAATTTAAGTCAGAGGCTCATGCCCCAGATTTGATGAAAGTGGAAGAAAAATATTTGGCTTTCTTGACTCCCAGTGTATGAAGAATAATTCCACCTCTCAAAAGACTTGCCCAATAGCGTGTTTCCCAGATAAGCATGAGTTCAATTTCAGTGATGAGAAATAAAGAAGACAGGTAAATGCCCTGTAAAGAATAGCTATCAAACTTGTTTGAGATATATTTTAGGCTACCGTATTATAAAATAATTTTAAATAAAAGTAAAGCAAATAATGTGGCACTCTTGAGTTGACAGATGTTACTAACACTGCTCACTTATGACTGATTTTTCAATAAGTCAGGAATCAGGTTGAACTGTCTGAAGAATTAGCTTCTATGTATAGTCTGCAAGAAAAACTACACATGAGAATATTTTCAAATAAGTAAAAAACACACTAGAAATGGAATTTACTACAATGAGTTACAAATGATGGTAGTAAAAACATATGTGCAGTTAAAAAAAGAAATACTTAGTTGGACAAATTTATAAGTTTGTGAAAATGCAAGGTGTTTAAAGTCTATAGTTATCAATTGTACTATTTAACAGCATGTATTTGCAGATAATATTTGAGCCTATCATGTATTTCTGAAACAGTAGTGTGAATGGTGAATTTCATTCACTCTCATAGCATTTATTTATGACACAATTTTCTTTTGTGCTTCGTTTTTTGTTTTCTTTTTGTTTTATTTATTAATCCTTTTCAGTCTACCCTAAATATGATTTGAAGATTACAACAGGTCCTGTGAATAACCTTGCACAAAAATAAACTTTTGATTTTAATTACTTGTTACTGTACAGTCAAAACTACTTTTGTAAATCTATAAACTGACATCAGTGATTCTGCTCTATTTGAATTTAGCTACACTTTCCATAACACATAGAGTTATAACTGGTAATTTGCTTTAAATTTAGCTACCTCCAATTTGTTCTTTTGACCTTCTCCCATGGTTTTTACTAACCATTTATCTAACCTGTCAAGATCATGACAAATGGCTCCAGAATATGCTGTGATTGAATGTAAAATTTCTGCAGTAAAAATAATCCCTTAGGTAAGTGTTAAAAGAGACATAAGAAAACTCTGACCCTTAAATTCAAGTTTATTTGGTTTTCCGATTAATTTAGAAAGCCTTAAGTAAAGAAACAATGTGCTATTTTACACCGGTAGACACAGTTTGTGTCAATAAATGAAGCATCTAGAAATGGGTATCAGAAAAAAAAAAGGGAAACTGCAGATTACATACTGCTTTTAGAAATAAGTGAAATATTTTGGAACATGTAGAATTATATTTTTAAAGATAAACATACGGGTTTCAATTAAATTAGAAGAATACTTTCATAAATCATAGGCATTTAAAATGTAGCTTTCTTAGTGATTTCTTAATGAAAAATGTAGATTTCTTAGTGATTGTCACATGAAAGTATATGTGAAAAATATTGCTCAATCTTTTGCTATGCCCTTTCTTTACATTCAGTATATTTAAAACAATAAACTATTGACATATTCAAATATGGATTTAGGCTGTCCACTAATAAGAAGTTGAGTCTGACTGTAAATAAAATACTGGTTTTCCTCCAAAATTGAATCAGCTGAGAGAAAACGTGTAAATTTAAAATGAGTATTTGAGTTTCATAGAAATTTTGTATAATTGTATTTGAAATGAAACAAACACTTCCACTAATTTCATTCTACATGGTATTAATATTTAAATGGTAAAATGCTCAGGATAAGGATTAAATTCATACAATCTATGCATACACTATGCCTAATAGTCTTTTTCACCATCTGCGACCTAAAAAAAAATTAACTTATTGAATAGAATCAAAATCTGTTTAATTTTGATATTAAATATTAGATATCACTTCGACATTAGGAAAATGACATAGCCCAAATCATATTCACAATGCAACTTCATGTATAATATTCTTAAAAGTTATATTTGAAGAGGTGAACAATTAGCTTTGAACATTTTATTATAAAATCAAAGTCAGCTTAGTATCAAAACTCAAACTTGTTAAATACTCAGTGTATGATTTTTACTTAACATACTGTACCTTATTTTCCTCATTTTCAACATAACAATAATAATTACATTGTTTTTAGTGTTATTGTGAGGAATAAACTAATTAATGCCTCATATACAATAAGCACTATAAAATAGTTATTATTTTTCAGGTAGTTAATTCAATAATTGACACATTTTCTGAAGTCAGGGTGCTAAGTTTCAGATACATTTAAAAAGCAATATACTTTTCAAATAATGTCTTCCAACTTGATTTGAAAAAAAAAAAAAAGGCTTTATTCTCCTGTGAGAATTAAATGAAAACCTCAGGTGGAGACTGGAATTACTGTCGGTTCCAACAGTGAGACACCGAGCCACCTTGTGGAATTCTGGGTCACATACTGAAGACAGTTGTCCAGATACAAGATGGGTTCAATCTAATACGATGCAAAAAAACACAGAAAATTACATGAAGTGAATTACAAAAACTTTCTAGATGATAGCCCCTTTACTAAGAACTATGCTTAATGTGAAGGAAAAGTACTAAGGTCAAATATATTTTTCTTCTCTATATTTTTGCATTACCCTCCCTCCCCAACCTCCCATTAACGAAGCAGGAGTGAACAGTTCAAGGTCATCATTGTTACAATCAGTTTCTTATCCCAGGGAGTTACAAAAACCCGTGTCATATACTAGAAACAAAGCTGAACAAAGGAAACCATCTACGGTGTTCAAAATCTGAAAACTGTCATACTGAGATTTCACTGTTGTAAAAAAATAAAATAAAATATTTATAGCATATGGGTCTTGGTCAATTACAAACCACAAGATCATAAAGCCATGACAGTTTGCTGGGCTGGCAGGATTGCTCTGCTTTTAGGGATGATCTGCTGCTTCCTCTTCTTTAAAATGCTGACCAAGACAAGCATCAGTGTTCCCCTCAGCTAGACCAAACATGTTTCTTTACTGAATATATTTGATACAGAACCTTGTGCAAATGTAAGGTGTGCATGCTGTTTTGGTACTTATATATGATGCGGTATGATTGCTGTTGTAGTGATATTTAGCACCTTCATCACATTATATAATTATAGTGCAATATTGTCTACATGCATTACACTATGCATTAATTCCCTATGGCTTATTTACTGCTCATAGCAAATTTGAACCCTTAAACAACATTAGTCTTACCTCTCCACCCCATCACCTGATAACGACCATTTTACTCTGTGTTTTGCGTCTGACTTTCTTAGATCCCACATAGTAAGTAATATCATAGAGTACTTGACTTTCTCTGACCGATTTACCTCACTTAGTGTACGTAATGTGTTCACGGTCCATCCACATTGACTGAACTTTAGACAGGTGGTTTTCCTAACTCTAGGCCCCTGACTTCCCTTTTCTTAGCCCACTTTGTAATTCTTGAAATTGTAAATACTTTCTCTGCCCCTTAGAGATGTAAATCTTCTCCCATCCTCTTGCTAGGTTTGCAACCCAGGAGCATCTTCCTGAAGAAGGAGGGAAAGATCACTTTGGAATGGGAGGGTTAGTGTCCCTACATCCCAGTTTCTGTGGGAGGATAGGAGCCTAACATTAGCTAGGTTTCCTTGAGTCATGTTCTAAAACTACCCACTGTAATGAAAATATGAGAGAGTTTATTTTTCTTTTGAGTAACAGCAATTAGCAAACACGGTTGGCCTATGATCACCTTACCCCACCCAGCTCTTCAAACTTTCCTGTCCTTGTTTCAGTAGAATTGAATTCTGGTCTCTGCTCAAATGCAACAGCCTTGAATAAAGCGTTCCCTGATTGTTTAATTTTGTCTATTTTCATAAGCATTTTGACACTGTTCATTTGATATAGAAATTAAAGACCAAGTTTTGGCTTTTAATAACTAGAAATGTACCTCTTTCATAGTTTCCATGTGCCTAATTTTATTGGAACTTAAAAATTTAGGTTTATCAGTACATTCTAAAACAGTGTATTCTTTTCCTTCCTTTTGTAGACTATGTTCATAGAAAATTTAAATTTAAAGCAGTGTAGAGTAACCAGACTTTTAGAGTCAGTGTCATCAGAATCCATTCTCCTGAAATGCACAGTAAATTCAAAGCCAGATACTTCTCTGTACAAGCAATATCACCAAGTAGTCACAATTCTAGCAAGCATTCACAGCCAATCTCTTTTGTTAAAACAGCGTTACTGAGATATCTTTGACATATGACAACTGTATGCATTTAAGGTATACACTTCGATGTTTAGATATATGTGTACATTGTGTGAAAATCACCACAATAAAGCTAAATAACTTATCATCTTTATATAGTTACTATAGTATTTTTGTGTGTGTATGTGTGTGTGTGTGTGTGTGTGTGTGTGTGTGTAGGTATCAGAGACATTCTCTTAATGACTCTTTGTTTTAGTCCTGGGTTTTCAAAACTGTCCATGATATAAATATCCAAATAGTCTTAGAATTTTTGAAATCAGAAATGAGCCCCATGTACAACAAATATGATATATTGAAATCACAGAACTCAGGTGTGCAAAAAGTGCAACTTTCCTTATTCTCCATCATAAAACTTGGTTTCTGTGTCTAGTCCATATTTTTTCAAGTGACAAAAATTTACTCTATCCTATTGTAAATATTCTTTGTCACGTCAGGTTTCTTCTTAGCAATTTCAAATTTAAAATCTGACAGTTCATATTTTTCACCTTTGTCATCATTTTGTGGCTGATTCTACATGGGGGCAGAATGTGGTGAGGACTTTAGCTTGTGTGGTGCTGTGGCAATAGGGGACACTATTTCTCCCTTTGCCATGCTGTTCATTTCTCCATATTGATCCACCTGGTCTTGGTGGTCACCGAGAGTCAAAGTATTTAATCATTCATGTGTTCAACAAATATATTTTTTAACTCATTTAGCAAAAATGTACTTAACATTCTTTCTTGTTTGTGATGATGCATATAAATTTACATATAAGATATCCCTGACCTCACTGACAGAGGTCACATTGAAAGAGAGGCAATCGACATACTAAAAGTATGTTTAATGGAAGGGGAAAAAAGAAAAAGAAAGAGAATTAGGAGTGTTAAAGGCTAAGGTTTTAAATAGGTAAGGAAAGGTATCAGTGAAAAGATGCTATTGACCAAAAACTGACTGTGATGAGGGAATAAGCTATGTTCATATTGTGAGGAAAAGTGTTGCAAGTAGGAAAAACAGTAAGTAGAAAATCCTCAGGAAGAAATAAGACCAGTGGGTACAGGGAAGAGTGTGATCCATGAGTGAGTGCACGACAGCAGCTAAGATTAAATATAAATAATAGATGAGGGTATATCTCAGCATAGCTCTGATTTTGAATTTCACTCTAAATGAGTTGAAAAGTTATTGCAGAGTGTTGAACAGAGAAGTAACATGATGTAACATAATTTGAAAGACACTTTGGCAGGTGCATTGAGAATAAACTTTGGGAGTCAGTGTGGTGAAAAGGAAAACAGGTAGGAAGATCTCACAATCATCCAGAAAGACACAATACTGACTCTATCACAGTGGAAACAGTAGAAATAGAAATCGTTAGATTTGGGGTATATTGTGAAGAAACAGCCAGCCGCGTTTTGATGAGTTGAAATATAATGTGAGAAGAAGTAATAAACCATGAGATAAAGTAGCACACACCATGAGATAAAGTAGCACACAGTAAGATGCGGGCCTGAGCAACAGGAATGATGGGGTTATCACTCAGTGAATTGAAGACGACTGCCATAGGCACAGATTTCAGGGTGGTCAGATCCAGATGGCATTCTGGATGCCTAGTAGGCTTCTGGGAGGTGAGGTCGGGCAGGCAGTTTGTCTACGAGCCTGGAATTCAAATGAGATGTTAAATGTAAAGACGTACCTTTGAGACTTCTCAGTGCAGAGGTTAAATTCCAAATAAGAACACAATTAGATAAAGTCATCAAAAAGAGTACAAGTAGAATATTGAGAAGAGTCTGAGATTTGGGACTCAGGAAAGGAGAATGAAAATGGACAGACAGTGAAGGTAGAAGGAAAATCAAGAGGCAGAAAGAAAGATGGAGAAAGCTGGTGACTTTGACAAAAGCAGCTTTTGTGCAGCAGTGGCAGCGAAAGATGATGGGAGTGGATCCAATGAAGTGTTAGATGAGAAAGATTAGAGCTACAGTGGGAGATTACTTTTTAGATAAGTTTTGCTATAAAGGGAAAAAGAGAGAGATCATGAATATTTTGTTTCTTTAGTAAATAATACATACGCATAAGCCAGTTTTGGGAAATAGAGCATTACGCAGGACAGATAAGGAATATGTACTTAACTAGAGTGTGTATTGTAGGGGGGGAAGTCACAAAATAAACCAATGAATAAGCAATAAATAATGAACAAATGCGAGACTGGGAATAAATAATTTGGCTCAAATTAACCAAGTAAACAGTCATGAATATTTTTCCCTTCTTTTACTTGTGCCAACATCCAACATTTTCTAAGATATTTACATATTAATTGATAATATAAAGGCAAGAACAAGAATGTGTATGCTTAAATCATTATAAAAAAGCAATGGAAATACACAAATTAACACAGTGGTTACCTGTAGAAGAGAGGCAGTTACTTTGGATCTAGGAGAAGATACAGAATTTTCAATAGTATTAGTAATATTCTGTTTATTAATGTTGGTTGATATGTTCACGTTAAGTATAATTTCTTGCCTGTGTGCTGCATTTATTATTTTATTTATAAAATGTTTTAGAATTAAAAAATGAAAACATACTTTTAACATAAATAAGAATTGTCTAGGAAAGTTAGGACCATTTAGCTGTTGTCTTAGCCAGTTTGTCTTTTATAACAAAGCACCATAAACTGGGCAGCTTATACATAGCAGAAATGTATTTATCTCACTTCTGGAGGCTGGAATTCCGAGATCAGGGTGACAGCATGGCTGGGTCCTAGTGAGGAGCTCTTCTAGGTTGCAGCCTTTCGGCTCTCCATGTACCTCCACATGTCAGAAAAGGAGCTCTCTGGCCTTTCCAATGAGGATACTCACCCCATTCATGAGCACCCCACCATCATGATGTAATTACCTCCCACAGGACCCACTATCTCCAAATACCTTTGCATTGGGATTAGGGTTTCAACATATGGATTTTGTGGGAGATGCAGACACTTAGTCCATTGCAATTGCGTAGAAACACTGTCAGGGTTATTATATCACAACAACTAGTCTGGAAATAGGGCCGATTCTGAAGCACACTCATCCATGGCTAAGTCTTATTCACTTCTGCAACTTTACTATCCCTCCCAAACCATAGTCTTTTATTCAAATCTAAAAAAGAACAAGTAGTTTCTCCATCATTATACATTCCTTTAAATATATTCTTCAAAGCATAAACATGGGTTCCATCAGAATTTTATTTAATAAAATTCAGTATCAATCCTTTATTAAAGAAAATATATAATTTAAAATACTTTGGACAGTAAAAAGTACACTTAGAGTTTAAATATGAGGGCATTCTTATTAAATTTCAGGAAATATATTAATTTTTGTGCTAGTATAGGCCAAGAAAAAATAAAGAGGCTTAACTAATGTAAAATGAGGGAAAAAATAAACTTTAGATTAAACTGAAACAAGCAATCACAATAAGAGTTCATGAAGGTGGATGATTACAAATAAAAATACAGGTCATCAATAAGTTCTCTGTAAACAATCAATAACAAGTTTTAAATCATAATTTAAAAAATCAAAATCATATCCAGAAAAGGAGATATAGCAAGTATAGGACAGATATCCAGCATGCAAATTCTAACTTTTTAAAGGAAGAGACAAAGCATAAATTTATATGAATAGAGGTATATGATATTATTTAATTTGAGATCATACTATAGTAAAATATAAGTAATTCCTAAATGAAGTAATGCATAAACAATCAAAATCAAATTCTCTAAAATTGATGACAGTGGTGAAATTTTTTTTCCAATTTAACATGACAGAGTTCTAATATTAGTAAATAATATTTTCCGAAGTGACCTGATGAGAATTATTTGAGTTCTACTGAAATATTTTCAAAACATGTAAAGACGCTGAAAGAGTCAAAACTCCAAGGAATTTTGAGATCTATGGTCAATTATGACATTGAGATCTGTGGCAACTATGACCCTTGTATGAATATCTCTCGACTGCAAAGGCAAACTAGCTCTAAGTAAAGCAAAAATAATTTTCAGAAGTAAAATGTACTTTAGACATTGCTGATTCAAATGTCTGCATGTAAGGGAAAACAACTAGTCTCAAATGCTCAGTGTAAGCTGCAGCAAACTGTGCTCCTTTGAAGTTTGTGGTGATATTTAGAGTATATATAAGGATTCAAATTTCTGTGGACCACATCATTCTTCAAAGAACAGTTTAGTTTGAAGATGAATACCTATGTCTAGCCACTATCACCTGGATATTTCTGCCTTGCTTATGTTAACAATCTTAAGCTTCAAGAACTATCCTAATGAGGGATCATGCTGTGACAATCTGCTGGCTAAGCTGCTCCGTGCAGACCAATTTCATTATTTTTAATGCATGTACCCTTGCCTATGAAGACATGATTTCCATTTTATTCCTGTCTCATCAAGCTTAGGTATAGATCCATGAAAAAGCAACCCAGATGGCTCAGAATTATCTAAACCTGATTTTAGCTTTGCATTTATAAACTTCTTGGCTTTGCATTTGTAATTGAATTTGCTGATAAGCACCTGGGACATCTTTTTTATCCTAAGATGAGTAAAGCTTCTTTTAACAATGTGCAACAGTGATAGCTGTTATCTGTCCATTCTGCTGTAGTTTACTCATGAAATAATTTATGAGAAGCTCTTTTTCTTATATCTCTGTTCTTTAATACAAGATCAGCAAGGGGGGAAAAAAACACATGGCATTTACACTAACCTAATTTTACCAAATAATTCCACAAAACCCTCAGTAGTTTTCTTCTTTTTATCTTTAAAAAACTGGAAATTTTTTTTAAGAGTGAACTTTATGGGCATCCAGAATCTAGAGGAGAATGAATATATATATATATATATATATATATATATATATATACACACACACATATATATATACTTATATACATATGTGTATATATGTATGTATGTATGTATGTGTATATATATATATATATATATATATATATATATACACATACATACATATATATATATATACACACACACAGAGACAAAAAATGTATACACATTTTAAGAAATAAAAAAACTGTATTAAAATTGTTATACACAATATATACTGATAACAAAAGTTGAATACAAGTCATGTTTGCCTTCTGCAATTACAAGAGATGCTCAAAGTGGTTACCATCAGCGTAATTTTAATAGTGTTTTTCCTTTCTTAAAATGTGTATACATTTTTTGGCACCCTCTGTCTATATGACAAATAAGTCATTTTGCCAATATCTAAACCTGTGGTGCTCAAATTTTTTGGTAACACTGAATACTAAGTAATCCATTTCATACCTAAATATATATACAATAGCACTTCCCTGAAATATAGTAAAACTATTGTGTTTCATTATAACTGGTTCTAAAGAGCTGAAACTGATAAAATGCCATGGAGTTGAATGAAGTGAATGAATAGTCAATGAGACCAACTTAAAGCTACCTTCCTAATTAATGGACAGTAGTCATGTGAACTCATTTCATTTTATTCAACCCGTTATTTTCAGCACTTAATTAACACGAAAACCATGACACCACCCCCCAAATACCCCCCCTAAAACTTACTTTAAAAACCCTGATTATCCACCTCAGCAATTTACTTAGTAAATTTCTTAACTAGCGTGCATTCCTTGGTTTGGCAAATTAATAGACTCAGCTTTGTAATTATTATTATTGTGGTGCTAATGATAATAGTAAGACTTTGGCTCCAGTCCTGTTTTTGTGCTTAGACTTTCTAGCAGCCCCACCAAAACTGCCTCCTGGCCTCACTACTGGGGCCAATGTCGCTGGGCTTCCTGACAGGAACACCATGCTCACACCTTTTGAAGCTCAGTTTGTGTCTTCGGGGAACTTCTGCTATAGGAGAAAATTGCAGCAGTGACTGACCGAGATCTCATTTATCCTTGAGCCCTCCATAAGTTTATTTTATTTACTGAGATTGCTTGAGGTATTCTAACTCTGAGTTACGACAGCTCATGGCTGATTTTATAATTTTGACCATCAGTCATCTGCCACTGAGCTTTCAGTCTTATTCTGTTTCCTTTTTTCTGTAATTGTTTTCGAAAGAGAATCCATTACTCTCTTTTGGGGGTCCTCCTTAAGTTTGTCTTTTAGCTGACAAATAATTTCTGGATCTGTTGTGCAGTGAACACAGGTCACTGCCATGTTGAAACAGTTATCACGGCCTTGATCTTTTCCTTGAGGATTATTGCAATTCCACAACAGTCGCCTGTTTAATTGGTTTTAGAATTTGTCGTCATATGTGAGCACTCTAGAAATATCTAGTCCAGGTCTATGTAATACTAGTACGAAAAAGAAAAACTAAACTGATTTTAAGACCACTTAAATTTCATGGTAGCTCTGATGTTAATTATGTTTACAGAAAGTTAGAAATAATCGCATATTTAAAAAATTGAACATAAACATTCTAAAGGAATTTAGAAATTAATTACTAATTTTAAAGTGTTTGATTTCTAAGAAAAAGTCTCCAGTTGAATCTTCAACTATGGAATAAAACAAAAACAAAAGTTTAGCTGTATCTCTTGATTAAGTGATAGTAAGAGATTCAATGGTTAAAAATTGTTGTATTACGTAAAAAAGAGTAGAATTTCTATAAAATGTATCTAATCAAGGTCAATCTTTAAAAAGTTAATATTCTGACTTCTCCAAGATTTTATCATAGTATAAAAATGTCAGCTTAATATTTTAGTTTATGAGATACTTGGTTTAGTTTCTCATAGAAAACATAAATAAAATTAACATTGTAATTTTTTTATCCTGAAAGAAAATGTTGCTTTAATAAATGGTTACCATTTTGAAAATGGAAACACATATGTTCAATTAAACTGAATTATACTAACAAATGACAAAATATGAATGATTATATTGCTCTTTAAGGGTAACTTTAATTAACTTTGAAATCATAAAAGGTTTTTAAAATTTTTTATTTCTAAAGAATATTTTAAGGACATCAAAATTTTGAAAGTTTTTAAAAGCATTTTCATTTCTAAGGAATATTGTAAGAAAGTCAGAATTCCTCTAAGAAGGAGAACACATATACAACAATAATTTTTACTTATTTATACTATGTATTTATATATAATATCTTGCTTATACTTTTACCTGAATGTTGTAATGATAAAATTCTTATGTATTACATTGACATATTTGTTGTATATAAAGCTTAAATCAAACTGGTAGAATTCATGTAATTTTTGCACATTATCTGAATAAGTATAATTATAATATTAATAAGTGATGTGGAGATTTGCTTGTATGGTTTTTTATAACCAACTTGTAAACAAGGTTATCTTTATTCTTAATATATCAGTGAACTAATAGTTTGCATCATTTTATTGAAGTAGAAATTGACAATTTTGAAATCTTATGTAGTGGCAATTTGGAATATTAAGCCACAATTAGGTTTCTTAAATGCTCAAAGCATTTAAAATGTCAATAATATAATACATATGCTCTAATATTAGGGAATGAAGTAAATGTTGATGAAAAGTTATGCTCTTTTTATCAACATTTTCAAACTTTTTTTGATATAACCATATTTCCATTTCATTGAAGAATTAATTATAATTTAAATGTTTGCAACCATGAATAAAAAGAACGAGTCTTGCTATTTTAATTGATCCATCACAAGCACAAAAATCATACTTTTTTTTTTTTGTTTGTCTGAAATTGTTTCACATTTGTTGAGCTACCTAGGAGCACCATTGGTATTTTTTTCTTCTTCTTTCCTTAACGGCTAAGTCTACATAGGGATTTGAGATCCTTGAATTATTTAAATTGTCTAAAACTTCTAAAGCTTTCATTTCTTTCCTAGTAATTTTGCAGTTTAAAGGTTAATGAAATATTTCTACCATGCATCAAACAATCAAAACATTCTTATCTATATTCTGCATTGCTTGGAACAGCTGAAATTCTAAAACAGCCTTAGTGTATTGCCATTTTATGTAAATATTTTGATTTCTTCAAGAGAATATTAATTTAGTTGCATTGTATGCAGATTTAATGTGCTCTATAAGGGTACAGGCATAATTTCAAAGTTATTTAATATTTAGCAATATAGTGAAGGTTACTTTGTATATATTTATAAACTCAGTGATAAAGCAATGAAATTTGAAATATCTGTTAAGAACTCCTCAAGAACTAATAATGCTGAGATCCTGGAAAAGATATTAAATGTAAGTATTTTTGCTGATATGCATGAGATCTTACAAGATAAGAAACAAAGCACAGGGATTTTAAAAGCTTTTGATGTTCATATAATTAAAAAAAAAAATGTATGTTGGGTAAACTTGGTTCCAGGCAACTGTTCCAAAATTGTAAAAATGTCAACATTTGAGTAACTGGTTCCTGTATCTACATGACATAAAATCAACATGTTTTCTGTTTTATTTTTAAAATGAGCAGTTATGAAATATTTAATCCAATTTGTTTCAAGAGAAAAAAAAACCCTGCTATATACATATATATATATATATTTTTTTTCTGCATATTATAGCCAAAAGTTCAACAGAAAATCTCCTAACAATATCTGAAAGAAGACAGGATGCCCACTTTAATAACTGCTGCTCAATATTATACCTGAAGTACTAGAACAGAACAACAAGGAAAGAAAAATAAATTAATGGCATCACAACTGGAAAGGAAGAAGCTAATATATATATATATGGATATGCAGAAAATCCTCTGAAAAATCTACAAGAAAGCTACTAGATCTAAGAAAAAAAACTCATCAAGGTTGCAGAATATGAGATCAATACACAACAATCAGATATATTTCTGTACATCTGTAAAAAACAATCTGGAAATAAAATTAAGAAAGCAATTCCCTTTATAATGACATCTAACACACTAACATACTTAGGAATGAATTTAACCACGGAAGTGAAAATCAGTGCTGAACTAAATTAAAGGCCTAAATAAATGGAAAGACACTTGACATTAATGGATAGGGAGACAATGTTTTAAGATGGCAACGCCACCCAAACAGATCTACAGTTCAATCCAATCCATTATCAAAATTCCAACAGTGTCTTTTACCAGAAATGGAAAAAGTTGCTGATGATATTATATGGAATTCAAAGGGAATTCAAGTAGCTAAAGTCCAAAAAAAGAAGAACAAAATTGGAGGACTCATACTTCCCCACTTCAAAACTTACTACAAAGCTGCACTAGTCAAAATCATTGGTGCTGGCATAAGGATAGACATAGATTAATGGAACAGAATTGAGAATTTAGAATAAACCCCTGGGTCTATGGCCAGCTGACCATGAAAACGATGACAAGTCCAGTCAATGGGAAAAGAGCAGTCCCTTCAATAAATGGTGTTGGGATAACTGAATTCAACATGAAAAAGAAAAAAATCTGACCTCCACTTCACATAATATAAAAATAACTTCACACAATATAAAAATAAATATAAGGGCTAACATCATAAAACTCTTAGAAGTAAACATAAGGGTAAATATTCATGGTCTTAGATTTGGCAATGGATTCTTAGCCATGACACCAAAAACATGAACATCAAAAAATAGATAAATAAATTGGACTTCATCAAAATGAAAATATCTTGTGCATCAAAGGATACTATCAACAAAGTGAAAATATAACCTATAGAATGGGATAAAAAATTTTACAACTCATATATCTCATAAAACCTTAATATCCAAGATATATTAAGAACTTTTAAAAACTGATTAACAAAATAACACACAACCCAATTCAAATTAACTATAGGATCTGAATAGACCTTTCTCCAAAGAGAAATACAAATATCCGAAAAACCTATGAAAATATATTCAATACTGTTAGTCATTAGTGAAATGCAAGTGAAAACCACAGTAAGACACCATTCCATACCTGCTAGGATAACTACAATGAAAAAATAAATAAAAATAAGAAAAATGAGTGTTGGCAAGGAGGTGGATAAATTGATTAGAAACCTGTGCACTGTTGGTAATGTAAAATGGTGCATCCATTGTGAAAAACAGCAATCCTCAAAGAGCTAAAAATAGAATTACCATAGACCTAACAATTCTCCTTCAAAGTATATACCCCAAAAATTGAAAAGAGGGTCTCAAACAGTTACTAGTATGCCACTACTCACTGTGGCGTTCCTCATAAGAACCATAAGGTGGAAGGAAACAACCCAAATGTTCATCAATAGATGAATGGATGAACAAATTCTGGTGTACATACAATAGAATATTATTCAGCCATAAAATAGAAAGAAGGCTAATGCATGTTACATAATAGATGAACTTTGAAAATGCTATTCTAAGTGAAATATGTCAGACAAAAGAGACAAATATTGTATGATTGTACTTACATAAAATATCTAGAACTGGTAAATTCATAGAGACAGAAAGTAGATTAGAGGATACCAGGGGTTGGAGAGAAGAGAGAATAGAAAGCTATTGCTTAATTGTTAGAGGTTCTGATTGTGGTGATTAAAAAGTTTTGGAAATAGATAGTGGTAATGGTAACAATTACACAATATTGTGAATGTTATTAATGCCTGTGAATGGTACACTTAAATTGATTAAAAAGGAAAATTTTATTACATATGTGTGTATGTAATAAAATATATATATATATATAATTAAATTAAATAAAAAGTATATATAATTAAAGTTTATTGGGCTGACAATGGTTAGTAAAATTACAGAGGTTTCAAGTGTACAATTTTGTAATATGTCATCTATTATCACATTGTGTGTTCACCACCCAGAGTCAGTTCTCCTTTCATCATCCCACCCCACCTTACCCTCTGGTAACCACTAAACTATTGTCTATGTCTATGAGTTTTTGTTTGTTTATTTGTTTGTCTTGTTCCTTTATTGCTTTATATACATTTAACTACAAAAAAATAAAAGATTAAATACTAAAAACATATCTATGTAAAGTGTACAATAACTGATGCTTAAAGCACAACGTGAGTCTCTTGAAAGGGATCATTATTTGACTATTTATAATTAGCATACCATTAAACAGTCCTAATTTATAGCAGCACATTATCTTCTTTGAAATAATTTGCAAAGCAATCTATCCCTAAATGAAATAATCTGTATCTACCTATAACTGATAGTTTTATTCCATACTGGGGCGTACATGGTAAAATAGAAATGTATGTCTTAGGATGCTTCCAAAGAAGAAACTAAGCAGAAGAGAACAAGGAGAGGGAGAAAGAGAAAGAGAGAGAATAATTTTCCTGAGATAAGTATAAAGCCACTTTTTGGAGTACATGAACAATCTTTAACAGAATTCAACAGTATGAAGATTAATTGACTGGATATCTTGCATAGAATTGAAGTGATAAGGGATTATTTTAGTTTTATGATGTTCATTTTATACTGGGAATAATGTGTCCTAATAGGTTATGTAGACAGAAATCATGTAGCTTAGTTTTCCAGATGAGTGTAATGGAAGGGGAAAAAAGTATGGGGCTTTAATGAAAGAATCTCACTGAACTATGAGCCATGGAATATTACTGGAAAAAGAGGCACACTAATAGAGAAGAGACTTTTTTTAAAAATAGGAGATAGTGTAACGCCTTTATGAATTAGGGCTTCTGATAAAATCAGAAAGTAGGAGGAGCAGAACAAATGGGCTGTAAGGTGGGATGTGGGTTAGGAAAAGAAATATTACATGATTAATTTTCCAAATAAATCAGTTATAGACAATAATAATAATAATACTGTATGTACATCAAATGGGTGTCTGAGTAATGGGAATGACTAGTCACTGGAAACATGTTCAAGAACTGGGAAAAGTTATTGGATGCATAATCCACTAGAAGTTTTCAACAAGCATAATGAAAGAAATTGGGTAGAGAGGTCTATAGTCTTTTTACCAAAGTTTTAAATGTAATGACTGAATTTCAAAGATGGTAACATCAAAGAAAGAAAGAAGTTGGTAAAACTGAACTCTATGGTCTTAAAAATCAGTATAAATTTTGTATTCAATTTTTTCTCTATGAGGGGAAGGAAAGGAAATAAAGTGATATACAGTTGCCAAAGTCTTTTGTTCTCTTCTCATTTATAAAAGAATCCAGGGCATATATCATGTGTTGGGGGGGAGGGGGGAGAGAGAGAGAGAGAGAGAGAGAGAGAGAGAGAGAGAGAGAGGGAGAGATGGAAAATCAATAGCTATCAGAAAATGTTTAACAAATGCAAATTTTTATTAAAAAGTATTTCTCAAGCATATCTAATATATTCTCAGTAATATAAAAAAGTTTTTTATTTTATATTTCCTTAAACAATAATTATAAAACAATTAGGGTTAAGCTATAATTAATTATAGATTTTATGAACGCATGCTGTAGCAGTTGTACTATACATTATGTTTCTGAGATTAGATTTTGAAGACATGAAGAGATTTTGGGAAGTACAAGAAAAGCAATTACCATTACAATGAGAACTTTGCAGCAAGAATCATGACAACCCCATTGTTTCTTTCATTTGTTTGTCTTCAACTCTCACTCCCAGACTGGTAGTATTATATGAGAAAGCAAAAAATACTGCTCCTGGAGAATCTTACATTGTTTACAGAAAGAGTTTCATCCTGACAACATGGTGTTCATGTTACCCTCTACTATATCCATTGCAGACCAAAATTCCAAAAACATCTGGCTCATCAGATTTCATTAGATTACCATTATTTACCTCTTCTTAATTCCAATTTTACTAATTTTTCAAAGTCAAATTCAAACTCTGCCTTACACATGAAAACTTCCTCAATCCTACCAACCAGATTAAATACTCCTTATTTGAGGCCCACAGTGTATATACCTCATTAGTCTTTTGTGGGAGTTTCTTTTGTTCTTCCAGCCACTCTCCTACTCTTAGATACAAGATCATTAGATCTTTAAGTTAAGGCAATGTGGGTTGTTTAACTGTGTACCCATCCTCCAACATACTATACTTGATAAGTGTATAAAATACATTTTTAGAAAGACATAAAAAATCTTTGCTGAAACATGGAACATGTAATCTTACTTTTGTCTTTACCTTGATTCAGCAGTGATGCTATTCATCTCACAAAATGCCTGCAAGGTAATTAGGATAGGTGTGATTAAACTACTGTGTAGAGAAAGAAATTAAGTCTATGAATTAAAAAATATCTCCAAGGCCATAAGACATAGTCAATTATATATAACTTTAAATTCTGGATTGGTAGTTCAGCACAGTATTACTCTATACCTTTCAGCTCATCTGAGCTCCAACATAAACTAATATTTGTAGGTCCACTAGACATAGAAAAATATGATTTACTCATGATGTCATGATTTCAATGATGAGTCCATATACAGTGTAAGAAATTTTATTTACACCTTTTCTTTTCCTTATTCAAGTGCACTTATCCATATTGAATACGATTATTTTCTGTTTATAAACATATTTTTTAAAACATTTCAATTATGTTTTCTAAGTTTCACCTACTCTTCCATACAGTGATACTTCAGAACAATAATTATGCTCTCTTCCATCAGAAAGACAGTGATAAAAGTCCTATAAAAAGCACTACAAATAATATCAGGTGATAATTCATCAGAAAAACTCTTGTGCTCTTCACCTAGATTTAAGACAATTGCTTAGAAACAATTTGAAAATTTTAATTAGCATGTGCAATATTTTGTGGTTAGAACTACTCAATGTTTATTGGCATATGTAAAAGAAATTGACCTTTAAATTGTAATTCTTAAGGTAGAAATTGTTAAATCACAAACAAATCTCCACAATTGGCATAAATGCCTGCTTAGCAGCCTTGGCAGAAGAACCAAAGATAGATTACACATGTGAAATTATCTAAGGTATTATCCCTAGAGGTTACCATTTAGAACTTATTCAAGTAGAGGTAGGCAAGTGTTCCCTGACAATTCATGACTTGCGTGTATTAATGTTTCCATGACTGGGAATGGACAGCAAATGTTTGCTCTATAATTTCATTTTAATTGTAGGTCTCCAGAAGGACTTAATGCCACAAAGATACAAATATCTCCTGATTAATCTCTGTATTTATTACGTCTTAATATTTTTTTTTCAATTTTTGGTTATAGCCCAGATAAAAAATCTGAAATACCTGTTAATATACATAATTTTTTCTATAATGTTTTGAACAACAACAATAAAAACAGCAACAAAAAATAAACAATTACTCTAGCTTCAGCAAGTAGAAGCAGTAGCAGCAAATTAATTCTGTGACTGGGCTGGGTTGGCATTAGGAAGCCACAGGAAACACTATATATATATATATATATATATATATATATATATATATATATATATATATATATTTTTTTTTTTTTTTTTTTTCCCCTAAACCTATAAAGATTTCCCTAATATAAAAAACTGCCCAATGCATAAATATAAGAAATATTGATACTGAGTCAGGTCTGTCTCATTTCTAGCAAAAAAAAAAAGCTTTTTTTGATGAGTGGTAACGTGGTAACAACATACAACATAATTCCTTATACCATTATCCACATCTGTATTTCAGCACTGATAATCAGTTTCTTACTAATTCATTCAGCCAGTACATCTATCAATTTTCTTTAAGTATACTAAACAGCTTTATTTAGGTATAATTGATACATGAAAATTTGGACATATTTAATGCATAAATTCAGTGAGTTTGTACATATGTTTATACCCATGAAACAATCAGCATAATCAAGGTAATAAATATATCTAAAGGTACAAAACACATTGTCCCTTTTTTGTAGTAAGAACACTAATATAATATTTATTATACCTCAACAAATTTTTAAATACACAGTAGAATATTATTATATATTGTACTGTACAGGTCTCTGAAACTAATATATCTTACATAACTGAAACTTTTTAACCAATTAAATATGTCCCATTTCCCCTTAACACAGTCCCATAATATGTTAACGACATGTAGAGTGGTTGGTTCTATTCTATTCTATTCTATTCTATTCTATTCTATTCTATTCTATTCTATTCTATTCTATTCTATTCTATTCTATTCTATGTGGTTTAATTTTCTCCTTCTATGTGTTTGAATATTTTAGGTACCTTATGTAAGTAGAATCATGTAGCATTTGTCCATCTGTGGATTATTTCACACAACATAATGTCCTCCAGTATTTCATGCATGTAGCAAATGGCAGGATTTTCTTCTTTTTTAAGGCTGAATAATATTCCATTGAGTGATTATACACATTTTCCTTTCCCATTCATCTATTGGTGGACTTTTAGGTTGTTTCCATATCTTGGCTAATGTGAATCATGCTGCAATGCATATGGGAGTGTTGATATCTCTTTGATATTCTGATCTCAATTATTTTGCTACATGCCCAGAATTGGGGTGGATAAATCATATGGAAGTTCTACCTCATGCTATTTTAATTTTTTTTGAGGACCCTCCATGTTTATTTGCCCCCCCCCATAAGTGTAGTATCATTATGCTTTACATATGTTTTACAGTTTCAGGTATTATTTTTCAGTATTTAATCCATTTTGAGTGTATATTTGTGCATGATATAAGATTGGGGTCCAATTTTATCATTTGCATGTGAATATCTAGTTTTTCAACACTATTTGTTGAAGAGGCTATCTTGTCCCCAATGTGTATTTTGGCTCCTTTGTTCAATATCACTTGACCATATATGTAAGGGTTCAGTTCAGGGCTCTCTATTGCCTTTCATTCCATTGCTCTATATGTCTGCGTTTATGCCAGTACCATACTGCTTCAGTTACTATAGTTTTGTAATATGTTATATGGGAGGATGAGGGAAACAATTGTAAGTACAATATAATAAAGTCTTCAGGGTATAGTTTCATACATAGACTCATTAAGCCTATTAAAATATTCTTTACATGTATTACTACAATTTATATTAAAATATGTTCATTTACTTTCACACTAATCCCAATACCTGTACTTAATATTCTTCATGCATTAATAACTAATTCAGAATTTGTACATGAGATCCAAAAAATTTTTCTAAGCTCTTTATTAGATATTTGCAATTAAAAGAGATATATGAACCACAACGTTCACAAAATTAAAGTTATTTATAACCTCCCAAAACCTGTTCCCCATCTTTGATTTTCTAAGACACAGTAGACAATAATGCCACCAGGAGCTGAGACACCAACATTGACTTCTTTCCTTCTCACATGCCTAATAAAGAATCAATAACTAAGTTATGATAATATAGCATCTAATATTATCAATGAAGATAAAAAGTGAAAAGTCCTTCTGCCCAAAGAAAGATTAGGTACATAGATAGATGAAAGACCGATAGATGATAGATACAGACACATATATAGATAAGGAAAGAGATATAAAGAAAATAAATGGCAGATTAAGGAAATAGTATCTTTTTCTGGGTAAATATCCAGGAGAGGAATTGCTGAGTCATATGGTAATTCTATTCTTAATTTTTGAGGAGCTTCCACAGCAACTGCACCAATCTGCATTCCCACCAATAGTGTATGAGGGTTCCTTTTTCTCCACAGCCTCTCCAACACTTGTTACCATTTGTCTTGTTGAGGATACCCATTCTAACTGGTTTGAGGTGATACATCATTGTGGTTTATATTTGCTGTTCTCTGATGATTAGTGATGTTGAGCATCTTTTCATGTCTATTGGCCATCTGTATGTCCTCTTTAGAGAAATGTCTATTGAGGTCCTCTGCCCATTTTTTAAAATTAGATTTTATCTTTCTGTTGTTGAGTTGTATGAGTTCCTTATATATTTTGGATATTAGCCAGTTATAGGAGGCATTGTTTACAAATATCTTCTCCCATTCGGTTGGTTGCCTCTTTATTTTACCAATGGTTTCTTTTGCTGTGCAGAAGCTTTTTAGTTTGATATAGTCCCATTTGTTTATTGTAGCTTTTACTTCCCTTGCCTTTGAGGTCAAATTATAAAATCCTCTTTGAACCCAAGGTCTGTAAGGTTAGTACCTATGCTTTCTTCTATGCAGTTTATTGTTTCAGGTCTTATGATTAGGTCTTTGATCCATTTTGAGTTAATTTTGGTACATGGTGACAGATAGCAGCCCAGTTTCATTCTTTTGTATGTGGTTTTCCAATTCTCTCAGCACCATTTATTGAAGAGGCTTTCTTTTCTCCACTGTATGTTTTTGACGCCTTTGTCGAAAATTATCTGTCCATATTTATGTGGGTTTATTTCTGGGATTTCAATTCTATTCCATTGGTCTGTGTGTCTGTTTTTCTGTAAATACCATGCTATTTTGATTATTTCCAAAAAAAAAAATCTGAAAACACTTATTCATAAAGATATATGTGCTCAGATGTTCAGATGTTCATTGCAGCTTTATTTACAGTGGCCAAGACATGGAAACAACCAAAGTGTCCTTCCATAGATGATTGAATAAATAAGATGTTGTATGTATACACAATGGAATACTATTCTGCCATAAGAAAAGATGAAATAGTGCCACTTGTGACAACATGGATGAATCTTGAGATTATTATGCTAAGCAAAATAAGTCAGACAGAAAAAGTCAAGAACCATAAGCCTTCACTTACGTATGGGATGTAAATCTGACAGCACAAATAAACAATGCAAACAAGCAAAAACTCATAGACAGACAACAGTTTAGTGGTTACCAGAGGGTAAGGGGGAAAGAAGGATAGAAGAGGGTAAAAGGGGTCAAACATATGGTGATGGAAGGAGAACTGACTCTGGGTGGTGAACACACAATGTGATATACCGATGATGTATTATAGAATTGTACACTTGAAACCTATGCAATTTTACTAACCATTGTCACCCCAATACATTTTAATAATAAAAAAAAGAAACAGATGTCTTATGTAGTATGCTACATTATGTTACGAGCAAATAAAATATAAAATGTCCTGGTCAAATTGTTTTATGCAATTGGAGAAATACACATACAGACAAATTCCATTTTCTATTATGTGATTATGTCACTTACAAGCTTTTTGGGCTTTTCAATCAAAGCACATATTATTTTAAGTTTATCAAATTGCTTTGAATTATTTATTCTTAATATTTAAATTCAAGTAGAATTGTGAAAGAAAAACAGATTTCCTTTCTTCCTTCCTCTCTCTCTCTCTCTCTCTCTCTCTCTCTCTCTCTCTCTCTCTCTCTCTTTCTTTTTCCTTTTTCTTTCTTTCATTTTTTAATGTCCTATTTTCCTTTGTTGAGGCTTCATAGCTATAATGTTTCAGTTTTCTTGTCCAAGAGATGTGTCCGAAAATGACACAAAGCTACAGCCTTTATTTATGTTCTTTTCAGTATAATAGATCTGAACAATACATCTTTATGTTCCATCCTTGTTTGTTAGGTTTTGGTTCCTGAGAAGAAAATAGTTCTTGTTACTAAAAAAGCAAAGTATTGTTTGTTATGTAGACTTCTATCGATCATAAATAAAATGCCTCTTTGCTGTTGTTTTTGTTGAAAAGTCCTTTGAACAGAAAAATCCATAAACCCCATCTTAGACATATGTTGCTTTGTTTTTTTTTGAATGAACCTGAAAATTTTCGCTATATTTCTTTTCCCTTTAAACAATGTACTTCTAGTAAGAATTTTTTATTTACAGAGTGATCTGCTTATGTAAGCTTTACTAAGCAACAGTTCAAAGAAATTGATCCAAAGGAATGCTTCTTCAGAGGTTTAGAAAAAAATCTCTCAATATTTCTGTGAATAAATAATAGATGAATAAATGAGCTTCTGTAAAATAGGTTATCAAAAATGATAGCTTTTATTCTGTACTTTATGCTTGGCAAGTATGACAATGAAGTATTGTTTTATGATCAAGTACATATAAATGCCTTCATTTGTTCTACTAAAACAAATAACACTATCATTTTAACATAATGTTTACATCAATGGAGAATTATCATTGCTTCTAATCTTTCATCTATCTCTCTATGTACCTACCTATCTATCTATCTATCTATCTATCTACCTACCTACCTACCTATCTACCTATCTACCCACCCACCCACACATCAGAAAATATAACGGAAATTAATAACCTTTGATTGCTTTGGGTTCTTGTGTGTGTGTGTGTATGTGTGTGCATAAATACAAAATAAGTTTCTTACTCATATAGAATTGTACTTCGCATTTCAAGTGTTATTTTATTTTAATGTAATTTAACTGACTTAGGCATTTGCAGATTCCAGTAAGAATAATACAGAAAGAAAGAAAGAGGGATGGAAGGAAACTCACAATTATCAAGTTCCTGTTTTAAGCTAGTCACCAAGATAAGGGCTTCAGCATATTGTATTTACCTTGTCATAATTCTGATGGGTGTCAGCTACAGTCTTCAATTTTTCACAGTTCTGATGATTTTTGTTCCAGTAAAAAATTCAGACCAGTTACCCCTGAAAACAAACTCTCACAAATGAATATATTCTCACCAACAAAGTTAGTTTAAACTTATTTGAAAATTGCCAACTCTACATAGACTCATTAACATATCCCAGAACAAAATATTCTGTGGGTATTAGTCAATCAATAAAATTAGAAGTGCTATCCTTAGAAGTGTAGACGCAGTTTGAGCTTGTCTGTGTAAGGTATGCCCCTCACTTTCATGTCACTCTCACACTCCTAATGTAAACATGTATTACTCTCCTGGATACTGTGGTAACTGCCAGATTTCTCTCAGCCTCCAGTTCACCTCTCTCCAAACAACATTCCGTACTTCTGACAGAGCAATCTTTCTAACATAGGAAACTAATCATTTCACTTACCTGATTCAACTCTTTCAATGCCGGTAAAATGAAATTTAAATTCCTTGCCTCAGTGTGTACAGCTCTCCATGATTTTTCTTTTGCTTAACTATGCTGCCGTTGCCTTGGTAGTCTCTTCCAGGTAGCCTACATTTAAGTGCTATTAAAACTCTTCTGCAGTTTTTGGCTGTATCATACTTTTTCACACCCTTACACTTTTGTGACACTTTATTGACTGTCCACTGATCCTTCAAGACTCCAATACCTCATAAAATTTGATTCCTTAAGGTAGAATCGGTGTTCCTCTCTGCAAACATCCTTGACTCAGTAATCATACTTTTCACCTGGTATTATGATTGTTTTGCTGTGGGCCTTGCATCTTATGCCGAAACTGTGGTTCAGACATTTTGGATTATATCTGGCAGACGGGACTATTGATATGTTTAACTAGATGGTTTCCTGAAAAAGAACTCCTCTTTGAGTAAGGACTTTGATAAAAGAAGTTTAAAAAACAACAACAACAACAAAAAAAAACTTAGTTGTCAGAAGAGAATAGTGATTTTCTGCACCTATTTCTCTACCTCTCACATACCCTTCTCTGGCTAGATGTTGATCTCTGCAGATTACTTTTTACAGGCTGTTTCCCGCTGAATTCAAGTTCAATTGGACAAAAAGGGGGCAGCAAAAGGAAATAAAGGGGGAGGAGAGGACAGAGAAAATCTATCCTCTTCCTCGTCTTCTCCTCTTGTCCCCTTTGGGTGGTATTAGCCTCCACAGTTCCAAGTCTTTTTGATGAATTCTCTTTCCTAGTGGGATTCTAGCTTTTAATCACTCAAATGTAACACATGTTTAGTAATGTTAGAAGATTGTTTGGGAGAATTGAGAGCAGAGGGATAATAAATCAGTATGTGAAGAATACTTCACCAAAACCATGTAAGACATTGTGGACCCACATAGCATTCTCTTCTTTTTTTTCTTCTTTCTTTGTTTTTTTTTTTTTTGTGTGTGTGTCAGGTGTACAAAATAATGTAATAGACATTTACACCCCTCACAAAGTGATAATCCCCCTCCCCCAATCTACTACCGTCTGACATCGTATGTAGCTGCTACTATTCCATTGACTCTATTCCCCTATGCTGTACTCCACATCCCCGTGACTCTCTCTATATGTACTTAGTTATAGTTCACATTCAGTATTATTCAACTTTAGCTTGTGCAGTGGTCAGGCATCTTTCTGATGGTCCTCTAATGGCATACAACACAAAGGAGTGCCAAATTTGCCTTTTGACACCTAAGACTACACTCCTGGATCTTGCTTGCCTGAGAGTGTTAGAACGAGAACTGTGGGACACACGGGAATTGGAGTCGTGATTATACCTGAGGAGATAAGAAGCCACAACAGTAGTGCTAAGAGGCTGTAGAATATTTGTAGACCAAAAACTTGAAGCTCTGCAAAAGTTCTTCACACAAACACTCAAACTATTTTTCTCTCACTGTGAGTAATTGGACTTTCTACATGACTAAGAACAGTTGTGATACAATTGGTTTGTGAAAATAGGAAATGAGTTCACAGAGTACCTATCTCTATAACAGGGATATTCATTTTCACAGCAGTTGATAGCACCTCAAGATAGCTTGTAATTCTAGAATTTTCAAAATCTACATTTATATTAACAATGTGAATATAATAGGGAGTGTATCTTCTCGTGAAAGAAGGCTGTAGGACAAGATCTCAAGCCTGTTTGAGGCCTGGCATTTGATTTTCAATGCACTGTGGTCCTCAACAAACATCTGTAAGTGCACTATTTTCTCCAATTACTGTTATTTGCCCATTTAGAGAGGCAGGCATGCAGCTAGTGTCTAGAACTGTCATGTGTGGTCAAGAGTTTATATTAAGTCACCTGAAATGGGAGGGTAGGAGCTCTTTGAATCACCTCACATGACCATTACCTTAATTGCAGCATCCCTTTGGTTAGTATCCCTTTGATCTACACACTTGAAGGTCAGAGAATAGATGAAGATAGGGTGTGCCACTATAATCCTACATTTTGAGGAACAACAAATACTAAAACAAAATTTTACCATTCACCTGATTCTGTGGTTTCTTTTTGTGTAACACATTTACACTTGTGCCAACCATGAAGTCGATGTTTTATTAGTTAGCAATACAGCTCGTTATGCCAATAATGACAGATAATAATATAAAGATTATAGTTAGACTATAGATTTGATAAAGAATAAAAAGGGTATCAAATCCTCTCAATTCAGTAACCAGTTTTCAGGTAATAGTTTTCAATTCATATTTATGGATGAAATAGTATAGCATCTGTGTAAAAACATAATTGAACAATTGAACACAATGGGATTTTGGCACCTTGAATGAAATTAAGTGATTACCCCAATTGTTTAGATGGTAAAAAATAAAAATAAAAATAAAAATAGACATCGTCCTTGATGAAAAGAATTACATCTTTTAAAAGTATATTTAAAAGTATATTTCTTCTTTGCCAAAAAATAAAATTATTAGTCATTCATTAACAATTTCAACATTAACTTGACACAATCTTCATTCTAGTTATAAGTGTTGAAGATGCAAAATTTATTTCTCCATCTTTCTACCGGGCCAGAAGTCCATAGACAAAGCTGCTTGTGAAAAAGGCTTGGCAGTGACAGCCTCACAGATGTTAAGATACATGTTAGCCCTGGCAGGGGAGTATGTGTATCGCTCCCCACTTATATTTCTTGTTTGACCTCATGATTTGCTCCACTGTTAGCTGTAGTGATGGCTGTTCCGCTGTACTGAGGGTTTTATATTATTTATTATCTATTGCAAACTACAGCTCAGCACAGTTAAGTAGCACTATGTACTAGACATAATTGTGCTGATCAAATCTCATGGCCCCAAATCCCTGATCTGCTGTCCATGATAGGAAGGCATCCGGGGAGCCATGGTCAGCAAATCCAGGATGAGCTTGAATTCTTTTGTTCCGTGCTTACTAGAGAGACTTGTCTTATTTCCTCTTCACAGCACCAATTTAAGCTGTCAGAATTCATAAAAACAAGTTTAATAATGAAAAAATCTATGTTATGGCATTATAAAACAAAATACAGGTGTTTGAAACTGCATTGTTGTGTAAGAATTTTAACAAAAAAAGAGCTCCTGCAATGAATTGTATAAGTTTAGGAGACATAAAATAAGAGAATGGCCTGAATTCAATAAATTTATACCCACAAATTTATTTCTAAGCACTGTGCTGGCAGTGTACCACAACATTTTTTTTTTCCACAACATTTTTTTATGTTGTGATTTTATTATCATTTAGTTTGACATATTTTCCAACATCCCTTGTGATTATTATCTTTGACTAGGTATTATTTACAGTTGTCACTTAAAGTCAAGTGGGGATTTTCTAAATGTCTTATTGTTATTGATTTTTAATTTAATTATTGTATGAATAGAGAACATACTCTGTATGATTTCAATATTTTGATACAATGTGACTTATTTCGGTAACATAGTAAGGGGTCTAACTCAGTAAATATCAAATGGAGTTGAAAAGATTTCATTCCAGTTCTTGGATTTAGTGGCCAATATATCAATTAAATAAAGTTATCTAAGAAGGTCCAGATTATTTATTTATACATGTTTGTATATAAATAATTATATATTTATTTACCCATCCTGTTATTTTTAAAATTAGTTTCTGAAAGGGGATGCTAACATGTCTAAATATTACTGTTGTATTTGTCTTTGTCTCTCAGTACTATCATCTGGAAGGCTTTATTTATTTATTTATTTATTTACTTATTTATTTATTTTTCTCATTAAAAGTGTGTACTGCAGTATATATCTGGCTCCTGGTAAATTTTCCCAAGCCTAACCATCTCCAGTTTTTATTGACAGAGGTTAATCTACTTATATATTAAAAAAGAAAGAAGATACTGTTATTTTTTTTTCTAATATTTTATTTGACTCTTTTGTTTTTGGATCATCTCATCCCCATTTCTGAGTTGCTTTTGGCTCAATCAAATTATTTTT
Source organism: Rhinolophus sinicus (assembly GCF_057876585.1). Classification (NCBI taxonomy): domain Eukaryota; kingdom Metazoa; phylum Chordata; class Mammalia; order Chiroptera; family Rhinolophidae; genus Rhinolophus; species Rhinolophus sinicus. The sequence continues at coordinate 176,118,471 of NC_142516.1, forward strand.
AGAAATATATTTGTTAACTTTTGACTATATGAGTACATTTTGTATTACATTTTAGTGGCAGTTTTAGTGATTAAGGTTTGCATTCTTAGTTTTTGGTCTATTTAAATTTAAATCATGTTTGGTATACATGACAAAACACAATCTAAGAATTTTTGCACTGAATAGTCATACATCTTTTAAAGAAAGAAGGAAAAAATGTGTATGGTCTTTTGTGTATTCCAACATTTCTTTATAGTACTATTCTTTCTTTCCTGTTGCCTCAAGTTTTCATTTTTGTCAATTCTTTTCAGCATGAAGAATTTTCTTTACTATATCTGATAGTGTGGGTTCACATTAAATAATAAATTATCTCAATTTTAACTAATCAAAATGGCGCTATTTTGTCTTCAAACTTGAAGGATATTTTAGCTTTACATAGAATTCTAATTTGACATTTCTTTGTACTCTTTCACAGAGTTCAAAAAATAGTATTTCTTTTTCTTCTGACCTCCATTATTTCCCTTTAGAAGTTCACCATCATTTGTCTTCTACGCAAAATATCATTTAAAGAAAATGTGGCCATTCTCAAGATACTCTCTTTATGTTTTGTATTCAGCCATTTTTCAGTGGTGTGCATAGGAGGGTTTTTGTTTTTTTTTGTGTACTCATTGTTATTCATGCTTACTTTTAGTTTGTAAGTTTATATATTACAACAAATTTTTGAAAATGTTGGCCATTATTTCTTCCAATGTAGATCTGCCCCTTGTCTAATTCCTCTATTTTGTGAGTTTCAATTATCTAGCTAATAGAAGATAACATTTAATAATCTCAGAATTAATTGATAGTTTATTCATCCTTTTACCCAACTGTAAATGGAAGTCTAGCTAATTTTGTAGCAACACTTATTCAAATAGATAAATAGAAAATCAAAACAAAATAGTTTTAAATATGTGTAAAGGCATTGGTGAGCTAATAAAACAACAAGGATTTGTGAAGCTAACATATAAGAAAGAAGGGAATACTAGAGAAATTAACATAATTATTGTCTTTCCCTCCCTTTAGATGTATAACAATTTGAAAATATCATTAGAATTGTTGAGAAAGCGAACAGGGCTATCCATATTCTTATGAGGCTGGCAGGGAATGCAAAAATTGGACTTCAGTGCCCGCTAAAAAATAAAAGACCTAAATAAATCCTCAGGCTTTTATGCGGGCCTCTTCAGGAATGTATCTTGTAAAGGGTATACCTGAAATATACCTGTGTTCACCTAATTTTAATTACAGATTTTCTTCAGGTGTTTCATCTTTACAACAACTATTTGCCTAAAGCAAGGAAAGCAACACTGGAGGAAACATTATCAAGTGCCTCAAATTTTCTCTTCATCTTTTTATACGCAATGCCTAACATTAATATAAAAATGACAGAAGCATCAGAAGTGTAGAGCACACTACTGAAAACCAGGAGAAAATAAAATAGACCTAAAAAAGGTTTTTTGTTTTTGTTTTTGTTTTGCTTGACCAGAAATTTGAAATACTCATGGTTAAGAATTTAAGGGAAATTATAAAGATGGGAATAAGAAAATAACAGACCTTATAAGCCCAAATGCCAAACCTGTATAGAACTGAAGACACACTGGTATCTGTTTAATAAAATAATAAAATATTAAATAAAATAATATTTTTGTTAGAAATATCACCTCCCAAATTCCTTACAATTTTTCAACAACACTGTCAAGTATTTACTCAAAATTTATGAGATATGCAAAAAGATATGTTCTATTGACCAGAATGTCAGAGAAATAATAATTAATAAACCAATGTGCTGGGAATTGAGTTGCTGAGAATTGATAAGAATTTTTAATTACTATTGTTAATATGGTCAAGAAATTAGAGAATACATGGACAAAAAAGGAGAAAATACGGAAAATTTTAATAAAGATTGGAATGCTTAATAATTATCAATACAAAAAATGCAAAATACAATTATTACATGGGTTGAGCTGGACACAGCAATCTGTGGTCTGGAACAATTAGTGCAGATAATAGAAATGATTTATAGACTGGAGAAGTGCCATCCTTATCTCTAGGGATGCCTAAATATCTTCTTTTCTGTATGCTTATTGGTTTGTTGGATTTACTATTGACCAAGATAAGGGCAGTGGTATTTATGATGTACTTTTCAATACCTAAAACTTCTGGTGACAACCAGTGTTAGTTTCTTCACTGATGGTTTGCAGTTACCCTAGCCAGTTTGACCGGCCTGGTTTGACTACTGAAAGCGTCAGAGAGCTTTTTTAATGAGTTTTTCAAAGCCAAGATTCCTCACACAGATCTTGAAGGTTCCAGTTACAGACTCATTACAGCTTAGCCTGCAAAGATCGGGCCCAAGGGGAGACTCATGCTGTGGATACCCTTCAGAGAGCCAATGCTTGCTTGCATTCTCATTTTCTTACTGTATCTTTCACTTTAAATAAAAAAACTCACTTGAGTGCACCCTCTGGTGTCTAATGAGTTCTTTCAAATATGTGAAATGGGAAAACAATATAATTAGAGACCTGAAAGATAAATCAGTTGAAGTAAATTTCAACCAAGGGAAACACAAAGATAAAGGAAAGTGTAAGAGATATGTAGAATATTATCCAAAGGAAGAAGACACAGAGTCAGGCAAAACCAACATCTGAAGACATAATAATAAAAAGTATCCAAGTAAAATTCTTCAACCCTTGGGCAATGTCTTCTTCAATAAAGCACTGCTTCATATTTTACAAGAAGCTCCCTGTGTGCTAATGATCTGAGTTAGTTGTGCATGCTGTATACCAAATGATCTCCAAATTACAACAGCAGGTTGTAATTTGGTTAAATTTGGTTATACAACAGGTTAAAACAACACCCTTTTATTATCTCAGTTTCTGTAGATCAGAAATCCAGGCACAGTACAATTTAGTTTCTCTGCTCAGGATCTCACAAGGTGAAAATCAAGGCTTTAGCTGGGCTGCATTTTCATCTGGAGTTCAGGATTCTCTTCTGAGCTCCTGAGGTTGTTGGCATAATTTAGTTCTTTGTGATTATAGGACTGAGATCACTATTTTCTTTCTGGCTGTGCAGGGAAGGTTGCTCCAGAGGCCACCCTCAACTCCTATAGTCCTTCACGACATGGAAACTTACTTCTTCAAAGACAGCAGAACAATCATTCTCATGTCAGGCTCTCTTTTAAGGTCTTTGACTGAATTAATTCTGACCCACCCAAGATAAACTTTCTTCTAATTAACTCAAACTGACTTGGGACTTTACACATGCAAAATCTGTTCACATTGTCCACATAGTGTAGCTTAATCACTGAGGCTAAAATCCCATCTTTTTTACAGGCCATTGTCTCAATCAAGGTGAGAATATTTACATGGGGTGTGTACGGCCTTGGCCACAAGAATCTTGGCCATCTTTGAATTCTGCCTACTACATGACCCTAGTAGAGACTGAATACCTGATCATAGGAATTAAGTGATGATGTGACTGAACTACCCATTAGCATTGTCATATCTGTTAAACTTATGCCAACTGTAGTACAAATCTACTAAATAATCAATGTGGCAATTTGGTATCAGAGTCAAGCAAGCCCATCAAATACTACTAAATATCATAAACTGGTAGCATATACCTCTATACCTATTTTTGCACTGACCCTTTCTCTCAGCTCACATCTGTGACCTTATGGGAGGGTTCCTTACAATACCCTCATAGAAGAAGAAAGATGTTGGTTCTAGTTTACATATGGGTCAACTTGATATGTTGGAATGAGATAAAAATGGACTTCAATTGTAAGACTACATTAATCAAAAAATGTGGTCCTGAAGTACAGTAATGGAGGACATCTCTCAGCAGACAATGCTACAGATATCACCCTTTGTAGTTCATTTGATACATAGGGAAAAGTGACACAAGGAGTATATACATAGACTGCTTTACACTACCAAATGGCTTGGATGGTTGAGTAGAGTTTTGAAAAGAGCAAGATTAGATATTAGATATACGGGAGTATGAGGGGAAAATACATGGCCAGACACAATGCAAGCAGGCACAATGTGTGTGAAACTTTGTGTCTTACATCAGTGGTCCCCCCCCCGAAAGCATTTCCAGCAGACGAGGCACTCAACAACCTGCTAGTAGAAATATACCCAGTGAATGTCAGCTAGTCTCTATTCTCAGCCACTCCAAACTTGTTCACTGGGCTCCTGAAAAGAGTGGTGATGCTAATGCTGAGGGGGTTAGGCATAGACCTACAGAGTAGGGTCCTGCTATGGACTGAATGCTTGTGTCACCCCAAAATTCATGGGTGGTAGCCTTAATTTCCAGTGTGATGGCATTTCAAGGTTGGGCTTTTGGGAGGTCATTAGACTTAGCTGAGGTCATGGGAGTGAAGCTCTTTTGATGGGACTGGTAACCTTATAAAGAGATGGGGAGATTCGAGTTCTCTCTCTTTCTCGCTGCCATGTGAGGAAGCCAGGAAAAGGGATCTTACCAGAACCCAACGATGCTGGCGCCCTGATCTCAGCCTTCACGCCTCCAGACTGTGAGAATAAATGTTTGTTGTTTAAGTCACCCAGTCTATGGTATTATTGGTACAGCAGTTTGAACTGACTAAGACGACTTCCCTCACCAATCTGTCAGTAGATGAATTCTGAGCCCTAGATATGGCACAAATCTTAAAAAGACAAGTTAGTCACACAGCACTAAACTGACTGCATTCAACCCTTCTATCCTGGAGTGTTTAGTGATTTATCCTTACCAGAAATGATGTCTAATTAGGAAACGAGTTTCTTTTGCTATCACTTTCCTTGCCAGCGTCACTATCTGAGAGTTTTACATTTGTTTAATGCAGTAATCCCCAATATGGAACCCTGAATACATTGCCTCAGAATAAACAATCTGTTTTACAACAAATTAGGTGCAAAAATGCATAAAAGATTACTTGTCGAACCAAATACTTTATCACTGGAAGGAGTTGTCTCAATAGACTACTTTAGTGCTCATTGTAGGCGTCAGGTCAGGGGCAGCATTCTACATTTAAGCAATGGTCACTAAGTGAATTTGTATCCCACAGAGCTAAGTTACATGGGTCTGAAAACCAGGGATGGAAGGAAGTAGAATGGCCTTTTCTTACCAGTATTCCATTGACCTATTTATAGGAAGTACTTTACATTCCAGAGCTTTAGGCTCTCTTGGGTTAGAGGGCCTAATTCTGGGGAGTTGGTAGTTTTTCCAGAAAGGGGCAGAATGTGGGTGGAGTGATGACTGCCACATGGAGTCCTCACGCTGCGCACCAAGAGGGAAAAGGAGTCAAGCCCAGCCATCACGGGTCCTAGGGCTGAAGGTGCACAATGGAAGGAGGGAGGAGTGTATTCAAAACCTGTTACTCTCTGGACTGTTTCATGGTTACTTCCATTTATGGTGGTAAGACTAACAGGGCCATTGAAGAGACCACTGAAAACAAGCATGAAGTTCTGGATCATCCCATTTTGTAAGTGAATTAGATTAGATGAAGTGCTGGATGAAAGTAGGAAAATCTGCAATGAGTGGTATTGCAAGGAGATGATACTATTGAATTGCAGCTTAGAGATCAGCTGCAAAAGCGGACACTTTTACTTATTAAGAAGTGGAATGAAAATATTTTAAAAAGTAAACAATATTGGAAATAAACAATTTGTTCTTGGTTCACTGACAAAACTTTTTTTAAAGAATCTCTCTAACCAACAGAAGGAATGTGAAAAAATATAAAACAAACTAAAAATAAGATACCATATGATGAAAGAATAAATATGGAAGGTATGAGCAAAAGAAAAAAAAAGTGTTAAAACTCTCCCATTAAAAGAGACTATCAAGTCATAATTTTATAAGTCCATATGTTATTTACAAATTACAAAAATAATGAAACAGAAAAGTTAAAAATAAAGTTATGTAAAAACACAATTTAATTCATGATACCCCAATTGGGAAAAAAGTTGCTAATTTTGATGAAAAGTACAGTCTATAATTGATATAATACTCTTTTTTAATAATCATATCAAATATTCCAAAAGAACTGCAGTGTATATAATAAAAATCCATTAGCCATCATCTAGATTAAATAAATGTTAATGCGTAATTCTATTTGTTTTAAATCCTTTATTTTTTAAATGGATATTTACAGATACAAACAATTTGTTTGTACTTTTGTGTTCCTATGTATTAATAACAATTCTATTCTATTAACTATTCTATTAATGATTTATTCCCATTTTAATGATATAATGAACATATTTATTGATATATCATATTGCTTGGCATATTTATTTAATTTTTTCAGAATTTATAATATGATTTTTATCATTATGCATCTGGCTATTTTTACTTAATTCATTTTTGAGATTTATCCACAAAATTTATTCACTTCAATATCTTTAAAGTATTTTAGTGTTTGAATGACCCAAAAACAATATATCTAGTCACATATTAACATATATTTTTTACTGCTTTCATCTGAATTATCATAAATTTCTCACATTCATGAAACTGTGTATAGTCATCACTGTTTCAAAATGTTTCCATCACCTGAAACAGAAACTCTGCAGCCATTAAGCAATAAGTCCACATCGCCCCTCGCGCCAGCCTATGGTAACCTCTAATCTACTCACTGTCTTTATGAATTTACCTATTCCAGATATTTCAAGTAAGAGGAATTATATGCTTGTCCTTTTACATCTGGCTTTTTTCACTGAGCATAATGTTTTCAAGTTCTAAACAGATGAAGTGCTGCGTGTATTTCAGACTTCGCCATTGTTGGCTATCTTTTCCTCATTACACACACTTATTTTTTTAATTTTTGTATCATTATAGTCTGTTGAAGACTCTGTTGGTGCTGAACCCATGGCCATCAGCATTCACTTTTGCACACCAAAGGCTCTGTAATGTGAATACTTACCCTTTTTACCTGAGGTAATTTTGGGCGGTAACAGACTTGTGCCACTTCCACTTACAGGGCAAGTAAAAATTACTGAGTGGTTTTGATGAGGGTAGGACCCCTCACAGAATACCAGATGGTGAATTGAGAGAGAAATACCTCAGGTGCCCCACCCTTATGGTACGGTAACTAAATGGCTCCTGTTCTCACTGCCGAATAATTTTCCAGGGAGACTGAGATCCAGCTGCCCATATAGGTAACCGGCCTGAAAATACATACCTCCTTGGCATCCTTATCTCTCCTCTTTCACTTTACTACTCCTACCCACATTTCCTGGAACCACTTCCCAGCTAATCCACTTGCACTTGAATTATTGTCTCGGGTTTTGTATCTGGAGGAATCTGAACAAGAAGATGTAGTACAGTTAGTATCTAAGGTGGCCTGAGGGAGCAGACAAGGATTCTGAAAAATATTCTGCAAATGAACAACTTATCAGCCAAATGGCAACTAAAAACCATTTGATGGTAGGGAAGTGGGGTATTGACATTTCTGCATGCTGCATCATCACAGTTATGAAGACTATCACCTGTAGTAAACAGGGATACATTTCAGGTGTATTGGGATGTACTGACGTATGCAACATCTTTAACTCTTGAGAGATATGAGGAGCAATGAAACACTGTAGAATAAGTTGACTATTGTAGACTTTAGAAACCCTAGATAAGAAAGGCACCAGGTTACCTAACTGTCAGCTCAGGATGCAGTTGGAAAGCCAGAATGACACTACTGCTGAGGAGCTTAGGTAACACGGCTATGGAAGTGCATAGCTCAGAACTCCTTCAAGACAGGAAAGCAGATATGACTGACAAACTCAACTGCTGACCTTCTGGATCCAGCACCACATTCACAGAGACGCCTCTCTTTAATCAGGCTGCTCAGAGCCAACTCGAACATGTCGGGGGTACTAGGGTCAGCCCATTTCTGCCTGACAGAGAGATCCTATTAGCAGAAAATTTGGCTCATGAAACTACATTTTTTTTTTTTTTTTTTGGCTGATCTGTACTGTACTCTGCAGGTCCTCTTAGCCAATCCCTTTTTTGTCTTTCTTTCACTTTCACAGGTTTCAAAACTATATCACAATGTGAAGTATCCTTTTCTTTTTTCAATTTCTGAATTTCTCCTAATAGACCTTTATATGTCTAATCCTGCACTGATATGTACTTTTTGGAAGATCTAAAATGACACATATTTATAAAAGAGAGAAGGAAGAAAGAGGAAGTACATTGAAATATGGGAATTACTATCACAAGCATCCATTTCCAACTAATAACTACATATCTGGTAGAGTTACCTATAAGGCAGGTTCAGAGCTGCCATTTATCCTTCAACTGGTCTTTGGAATTCTAAGGAAATCACAAATGTGGATGGAGGGGAAGCAGCCAGAGAGGGCATGCTGAGATGTGAACACTTTCTTAAGTAAATTACTATGCGTTCAGAATCTCCTCAAGCCAAGTCTCCTATGTGACACCTTTAATCGGTGATGGAATGAAGGTTCTGCTGCTGGGAATAGCAGATAATACAACGAGGTTACCAGGAAAAGTACAGTAAAGAAGGGAAACGTTGTTTTGCAGATTGAAGTCCCCTTGGACAGTGATAAGAGTTTCAACAATAAGGTCATCTCCCTCTTCCTGGTACAGCAAGGGAGATAAGCTTACAGATAGAGATTTCCCTGACAAATTTAAATGTATTTTATAAAGGTTAACTTCTACTTAGTTTTCAGAGCTTCTCCTCTGGCTGCTGTTTCTTACAATTAACCAGCCTAAAATAATCTCACGTCAAAGAGACAGATTTTTGGGTGACAAATTCTGTATCCCGACAGCCTCTAGGCTACAAGCCTGTAGAGCATGTTATTGTAGTGGATATTATACACAACTGTAGTTGTGTGATGCATTGCACTACAACTTTAGGATTGCTACAATGTCACCAGGACACAGGAATTTTTCATCTCCATTAAAATCTGATGGGACCACTTTCCGATATGTGGTCCATCAGTTATGCGGCATATGACTGATATCCCCCAAATCCTAGAGATTCCCATAGTGATTTTCTTTTTGTGGTCAGGGACAGGCTGCACATAGATGCTGTCAGAAAAATGGGTCATTGGTGTTATCATGGGAAAGAATTCAAGGATACATCCAATAAGCCAGGCAAGCAGAGGATTTATTAAAAGAAAGGAAGAAATTACACTCCCGAAATAGTGGGAGTGGACAGGCCAGGAGAAGAGCAACTCCACTGAAGAACAAAAGGATTCCCTTGTCCTTATTTGGCCCTTGTCAGCACTGTCATAGCAACAGAAGAGGATGGAGGCTTCCCTGCCCATTATGTCAGTAGTATTATAATCTATTACAAATAGCTGGAGTCCACCCTGAGGGGCAAGACAGCGTCCTGAGTCTGTTCTTAGTCACCTAACTCTAGCTGGGTCTGTCTAGAAGATACACCTTATCTTAAGAAGGATCTCATATCCTCCATCCTCCCTCCTTTCCTCCCCTTATGTCCCCCTTCCTGTCCTCCCCTCCCCCCCCCAAGGCCTTATACTTTCTGGCTACGGTAACACAACACTCAGAACAACTGAATTTTTGGGCAATAAGGTCCCAATGATAGAAATGCTTGGACTGCAGCCTAGACACATTGGAAAACTTTCATCTGCTCTGTAGCACCTGGAAAATGAATCTGAGTTATACACCTGAATTAGACGGTATTTTTTGTTGTTGTTTTTTTAATTTCGGTGAGACCCACAAATGGCTCTCCTTTCTTGGTGGTAGCATGCAAAAGTAAGCAATGTAAATTTAATTTTAAAAGGGAGAGTCCTCTTGCCATAGACCAACAGAACTTGAGAAATTTTATTAAATAAAGAGGTTCTTATTTTTCTTGAGATTTATTTCTTACACTGTATTATTCATATGTCTTCCATATAATATTACTGAGAATCTGCCAATATGATCTTCTGTAGAGTGATAACATGGTTAATGATGTTGCCAGATAAATCAGCACAGAATTAGATGGTTGAAAATATTCTAACACAGAAAGAGATGACAGTGTATCGCGGTCTTGGTCAGGTAAAAAACATTTCTGACATCCTCTGAATATTGAGATAGAGGAAACAAATATTTACTAATCTAATCAATAACTTACTAACAAGTGCCAGGGCTTGGGTTCCCCCCAAAGCCAAGTAAATAGACTCTGCCTAATAATTGGAATCACGAATAGATTAAATCTCTTAAATCCATTGTCATTTTCAAAGGTGAATCTTTGAAGCAAGCAGATATTTGAAGTTTTATTATTTATCATTACTTTAATCTCTTTAATACTCCTAATGATACGGGGATTTTTTCACTCCTTTGCTAGAAAGTTAGAGTTCCAGAGTATCCATATAATCCTACAAAACCAAAACTTTTTCTTTGAGTTAAGAAGCAAATGTGTGTGTGTTTTGAGGGGGAGTGGGTGAGTAGGTAGATGGTGAGTGTGTTTTACCAATTACTAAAAGTGTCTATTCCAGATAAACTATCAAAAACTGAGAAAATAATATCAGAACGCATTCTAGGCATCATGATGTAAATTTAAGTCATATTTGATTTAGTACCTCATCCACATAAACTTCCCTGTAAAGCCAGTGGACAGCTGTGGAGTTCTGAATTTCTGAGAATGTGCTTTACCCAGAGCAATCCTATAATCTCTGAAACTTTACATATTACTTTTTATGTATTGCATAGTCAACATAATCACTAAAGATCCCTTTTAGAAAGACTAGGATAAAATTTGTGGTTGTTGTTTCTTAGTTTTTTGTTTTATTTTGTTTTGTTCTGTTTTATGGGTACTTGGCTTTCTTGAAGTGCACATATTTATTCTACAAATTAGCAAGTATCATTTTCGATGGTGAACAAGTAATCACCATTAACATTTTTATTTCACATTCTTTTGGAAGTTCTTATAAATGCAATAAGAACAGAAGGAAATAATTATATGCTGATTTTTGTCCTTTGAGGTGACAAAATCCAGAAAACACAGGAAATAAACGAAATAATCTGATGATACGACAAGTAAGAAAACACTAAATATAAAAGCTATAACAATTTTCTCCATAGTAGTAAAAGCTAGTCAAAGTGCACATGAACTGAAATGTTTAGAAAGCTAAGATTTAAAAAAATGGAATGTATAGGAGTTATAAGTAGAAAATCTAACATCTTTAATAAAACCATAAAACAAATAGAAAAAAAATGAAACATATATATGCTGCATTCTGACTTTGGAGCACACCTAATATTGCAACAATGCTGATTTCTTATATAGATCTACCTCTATCATATCTGTCATATCTATCTATCTATCATCTATCTATCATCTATCTATCTACCTATTTAAAATATGAATAGAATAATAATTTTTAAAAATTGAATAAGTTTTACAAAATATCTAAGAAAACGATTTTAAAATATTTATTGTGGGCCTTTGTTACCTAGTATTAACATAAAACAAATATCCTTTAATGTAAGATTGTTTCAGGGGTAGACAAAAAAAGCAGTAAAATAAAATTTGGAAATATGACATCATGTATAGGGATTTATTTTTCGAAAAAGTTAGTGTTTCATTTTAGTTGTAAAATGATTTTAAAAACAATTCTGAATCATGAGAGACTCATGAAAGAAATAAATGCATAATTATAATAAACATATATAAAAATAAATTCCAGATTAATTAATATTTGAAAAGAAACACAAATGAGAAAAAAGGAATTATTTAGGAGCTGGGACAATCTAGAGACACAGATTTTTAAAAAGGAATAAATTAAATCTTTAGAAGGGAAATATATTTTAAAATTAAAATTACAATATAAGGAACATATAGCAGACAGATAAATTGAGGCATATTCTGAGTATTAATTTAAAATGTTAAAAATCTTTAAAATGATGACAGAATTTTGAAATTTAGAAAAAAATGGCTGTTATGTACAAAAATAGACAAACTATAAACAGGCAGTTCACAAAATAGCATCCCAAATTACCTGCAAAGTATAGTGATGTAAAATTAAGCAACACAAATATGTAATTTTATTGCAATAGATTAGCAAAAAATTGAAGTACTATCACATATTGGTGGTTAATGTAAGAGGGGAAATAATCTATTTCCTAATAGAAATGTGTAATTCTTGAGCACAATTATGAGTCATTCTAGTGATAAGTACTTAAATATAAAATTTGAAGAATAAAAGATACTCACTTTAGTCCATCAATCTCACTCTTGGGAAATCCAAAGAACAGTTAAATAAAAGCATCAATACCTAGATAAAAATAAAGCAAATGTCAATCAATGGAGAAAGTTACAAACATTGTTACAGCTATTCGGGGAGGATGAATACAATGATTAGAGGGAATAACTTGCCCATATAGTGAACTTTGAAGATTCCACTATAACATTGTTCTATTATTCTGACGAGATCGGGTGCATTCAGGGTGGTATGGCCGTAGACTGTTCTATTATTCTGAATAAAGTTTCAGAATAATATTTGTAAATATCATGACACTTTTAAAACTGTCACCAATAAAGTATCATGTTCAATTATATAAGGAAAAAAGTCTATGGACAGACACTCACCTTACAAGATGGAAGCGGGGATAAGCAAAGAAACAAAACATATGTTTGCTATTCTTGTTTTATAACTTACAAATTAAAGGTATATAGATATTTTAATTAATTTATTATCTAGAATCTGTGATAGAATTATGATCCAGCATCCTACAATCTGACCATCAAATACTATATACATATAATATATATTACATATATATCTGTCTAATATTTATTAAATTGAATGTTCACTAATATTAAAAGGAGTAATGATAAGCAGGATGTGGACGAACTCAAGCTATTTCTTTCATATGCTTCTTTATGAGAGTCTAAGAAAGTGAGGAATAATTGTTCTATAATTACTGAGAGAAAGTTCATTAATGCAATTTTTACACAGCTATTCTCAAAATTGCATATTTTCCTACTTTTCAAGCTATTACAATCAATAAGTTTTCTTTATTTGTAAGATTTGCTAATGATATCTTTGTAGAAGAAAATATGTCAATTTGTTATATACTCTGTGAATGATTATACATTTGTCCTTTGATAAGAACTATATTTCACTTGTGAGTATATAATTTAGTTCAAATATTTCTTGTATTGGTTTTATGACCATGAACTTTAGGTATACTTTCTCAAAACATGGCATTGTAAATTAAATTGCTTTTACATTATATCTCAGTAATATTGTTTTCTAGCTCATATCCTTGATTTCTTTTATTATATTACTACTGATTTTTGAAGAAGTGAAATCCAATTCTGTAATATATCACCAAGTATTTGGTACAAAACTCTAGATTGTGATATTTTTCAAACAGATGTAACATTAATGGACAAAAATTTTACTTAATTGTATGCCATTTACAAAGATACAAACTCCTGTTTCTAAAATTAGTTATTTAAAAGGAAGCAGAAAATCAGCACAGTTTTAATATACTTTCATTTTCTATCACTATTTTGAAAATGGTTGAATTCTATTAACATATAAAGTGAACATTTTAAGTTTATGAACAAATATACATGCAGTGCAGGTTTGTGCTTATTTTATGTAGAGAATTTGACTTTAGAGCTCCAAGTAAAGTAATTGTGTGCATATTTGTGATGCATGCAAACTTAGAGTTAAACAAACTATTTCATTGAATATGAAAGGAATCTAGCAGCAGATACAGGATGTGAATATCTTGTGTTATATTTATAAAGAGTAGAATAATATAGTTCTTATACATTTAGGTAAGACTGAATTTTTCACCTGAGCATTTTCTTAGTAATAATTTATTCTCTGCAGTATTTATAAAAATGAAATCCCATAATAGTCAATATATTGTATATATTTAAATTTAAAAATACACAATCCTAATAAAAAACAATATGAAAATTATAACAAATGGAAAAATCAAGTAAGAAAAATTAGTCCTTTTTGAATTTTTGATATTTTACCTATGTTGAGTGTGGGTTATCGGTTGTTTTTACATGTGAGTGTATCTGTTTTTTTCTTTGTTGTTGTTGTGCTTAGTGATTTGCTTTGTTCTGAAATTGCCCAACACCAGGGCCCAGCCCAAGAGGCACAAGATTCAACACACCCAGAGGCCAACGCTAGACCAAACCAGTGTATTACCGGGTTTGACCTACAAGTGGCACACCCAGAGGGAATTCTCTACAGGCACATAGGGGCTAAGCCTCCTTTGAGTGGTCAACCCTCACGCAGCAGATCATCCACTGTGGGCAGAGCCAAGTCTCACAACTAGTCAGCCTAGGAGTCAATCCCACCTACTGACAAGCCAAAAGCAATTAAAGATCAACTTTAATAGGACAGCCTACACAACGTGAGTCACCTTTGAAACACATGCACAAGAGAATAGGGAAGTGGTGGAAGTCAAATATAAAGGACACATATTACATAAGATAACCCAGCAAAAACCAGGAACCCTAGGGGATCTACCTAATACATCGAAGCAAACACAGAGAGTCAGCCAGAATGGGGAAACAAAGAAACATGTCCCAAATAAAAGAAGAGAAGAAACCTCCAGAATTGGAACAAAATGAAATAACCAACCTATCAGAGACAGAGTTCAGAACACTGATGATAAGAATGTTTAAGGAGCTTAGTGACGACATAAAGAAGGATAGAGAAATCCTAATGAACAACCAGTTACAACTAAAGAACTCAATAACTAAATATAAAGAACACACTTGAAGGAATTATCAGCAGGTTTGATGAGGCAGAGGATCAAATCAGTGACTTAGAAGACAAGTTAGCAGAGATCACCCAAACAGAACAACAAAAAGAAAAAAGAATAAAAAACAATGAAAATGGCTTAAGCGACCTCTGGGATAACATCAAGCACAACAACATGCGCATCATAGGAATACCAGAAGGTGAAGAGAGAGAGCAAGGAATCAAAAACATATTTGAAGTAATAATGACTGAAAACTTCCCTAACCTGGTGAAGGAAACCAACATACAAGCACAGGAAGTGCAGAGAGTTCCAACCGGGATAAACCCAAACAGGTCCACACCAAGACACATTGTAGTTAAAATGGCAAAGGTTAAAGACAAAGAGAGAATCCTAAAAGCAGCAAAAGAAAGACAGCGGGTTACATACAAGGAAACTCCTATAAGACAATCAAATGACTTTTCGACAGAAACATTGCAGGCCAGGGGGGAGTGGCAGGAGGTACACAAAATGATGAAAAACAAAGACCTACAACCTAGATTGCTTTATCTAGCAAGGCTATCATTTAAATTTGAAGGAGACATTAAGAGTTTCCCAGAAAAGAATAAGCTAAAGGAATTTATTACCACCAAGCCAGCATTGCAGGAAATATTAAATGGGTTTCTGTAAGGTGAAGAAAGATGAAATCAATTTAACAAAAATAAAAAAAATGGCAATGTTGCATCCAGCACAACAAGAGCAGTGGGAAGCGAGGAGGGCAGCACAAGGTTAAGAAAGACAGTAGACAAGAATAGAGTGCAAGTAGGGCTAATGGACTGCAGGGCCAATGGACTGCAGCCTCAAGGAATGAGCCCCGAATTGGGCCAATGCATGACATTTATTAGTTAGGTGTGTAAGTAAAAGAAGTAAAGCTTGTCAATCTCAAGATCTGTGAATCCCATACATTATAATAGGAAACTGATTTAAGCCAATCACACTCGCCTGCAGGCAGTGGAACTGCAAGTCTCAGGATAAGTACTTCCCCAAGGGATAAAACATTTATGCATATGCATATGAATAGATGGAGAGCACATCATTGAGTGACTTCCCTTGCAGGTTGTGGGAAGGAATGCAGCCACAGAGGAGAGGCTCTCCTTAGCCAGGGGAAGGTGGGGGGCTGTGCCCACCTCTATCGACCCTGCGAGTTCCCCAGATGGTCCCCACATGGCTGTATCTGCCTTGGGTTGCCCCCTCACCATGGGGAGTCATACCTATCTTTGACTAGCCAGCTATATTTTTATTTTGGGGCCAAATAGGGAGACATAAGGTGTAAACAGAAAGGTGAAGCAAAGTCCCTGAAAGGATCCTTCTCACAGACTCTCCTTTTTTTAGGGGCAGGTACGAGGAGACAGATGGGTAGGCTGCTGCCTGGCAACATGGCAATAACTATACTTACCAATAATCACTTTAAATGTAACTGGATTAAATGCTCCAATCAAAAGACATAGGGTTGCTGAGTGGATAAGAAAGCAACACCCTTGCATATGCTGAATACAAGAGACTCACTTCAGATCAAAAGACACACACAAGCTGAAAGTGAAGGGTTGGAGTAAGATATTTCATGCAAAGGGAAATGAGAAAAAAGCTAGAACTGCAATACTTATATCTGACAAAATAGACTTTAAATGAAGACTACAGTAAAACACAAAGATGGGCACTACATAATAATAAAGGGATTGATCAAACAAGAGGACATAACCCTAGTAAATATCTATACACCCAACATAGGAGCACCTAAATATATAAAACAGATACTGACTGACATAAAGACAGAGATGTACAGTAACACTATTATAGTAGGGGACTTCATCACCCCTCTGACAACAAGGGACAGGACTTCCAGCAGAATATCAATATAGAAACAACGGCCTTAAATGGCACGTTGGACCGGTTGGATTTAATCGATATTTTGAGAGCATTTCATTCGAAAGCTGCAGAATACACGTTCTTCTCAAGCGCAATTGAACATTTTCCAAGATAGACCACATGTTAGGCCACAGAACAAGTCTTGATAAATTTAAGAAAATTGAAATCATACCAATTGTCTTCTCTGACCACAGTGCTATGAAATTAGAAATCAAATACTGGAAAAAAAACTGAAAGACACACAAATACATGGAGGCTGTATGACACGTTACTAAATAATGAATGGGTCAACCATGAGATTAAGGAAGAAATCAAAAGATATCTCGAGACAAATGACAATGAAAACACGACGACCCAAAATCTATGGGATGCAGTGAAAGCAGTCCTAAGAAGGCAATTCATAGCAATGCAGGCCTACCTAAAGAAACAAGAAAAATCACTAATCAACAGTTTACCTTCACACTAAAGGAATCTGGAAAAAAACAGCAAAATAAGCCCAAAAGGAGTAAAAGGAAGGAGATAATAAAGATTAGAGCAGAAATAAATGAAACAGAGACCACATAAATAAATAAATAAATAAATAAATAAATAAATAAATAAACAAACAAACAAACAATACAAAAGATCAATGAATCCAAGAGCTGGTTTTCAGAGAAGATAAACAAAATTGACAAACCTTTAGGCATACTCATCAAAAAAAAAAAAAAAAGAAAAAAAGAGGACCCAAATTAATAAAATCAGAAATGAAAGAGGAGAAGTGACAACAGACACCACAGAAATACAAAAAAATTTAAGAAATTACTATGAACAACTATATGCCAACAAATTAGACAATCTGGAAGAAATGGTGAATTTTCTAGAAGCATTCCAAGGCTAACTCAAGAAGAAACAGAAAACCTGAATAGAATGATTAACACCAAGGAAATTGAATCAGTAATCAACAAGCTCCCAACAAACAAAAGCCCTGGACCAAATGGCTTTACAGGTGAATTTTACCAAACACTCAAAAAAGAATTATCACCTATTCTCCTCAAACTATTCTGAAAAATCCAGAAGGAGGGAAGTCACCCAAACACTTTTTATGAGGCCAGTAACATCCCGATCCCAAAATCAGACAAAGACACTACAAAAAAAGAAAACTACATGCCAATATCTGTAATGAACATACATGAAAAAATCCTCAACAAAATATTGGCAAACAGAATTCAGCAGTACATTAAAAAGATCATACAACATGATCAAGTAGGATTTATTCCAGGTATGCATGGGTGTTTCAATATCCGCAAATCAATGAATGTGATACACCACATTAACAAAATGAAAAATAAAAATCATATGATCATATCAATAGATGCAGTAAAAGCATTTGACAAAATCCAGTAGCCATTTATGATAAAAACTCTTGGTACAGGGAAAAATGGCGGAGTGAGGTGAGCCTCTGTAAAGCTCCCCTGGAATTTACAAAGAATCGAACAACAAAAACTCCACAAAGGACTCCCTGCACAGCAGACAGGCAAGACGAAGAGGCCCACTACCGACTGAAATCACCTACAGGTGGGAGATTCGCGCGCGCGAGCGGGGGGAGGAGGAAAGTGAGAAGCGGGCGGAGACGCAGCTCCGCGGGCGCAGGACTCAGACCCAGCTCAGTGCGCCGAGCTCGCTGCTTCCCGGAACTACCGCAGCTGCGGGAGATCGGACTGCTAGGGCTCCGCCAGGGCTCCACAGGGCTGAGGGGACAGCATATAACACGGCTGAACCCAACGCTCACGGCAGAGACCTCGGAGAAAAGACTGAGGGAAAAAGGCTGAAAACGGTGGTTTAAGCCCGCACTGCCGAGCAGAGAACGGAGCCTTAGGCACTGAGACTAGCCGCCCCCTCCCTCCCCTCTCAGAGCTCGCCCCGCCCCCACCTGCCCGGTGCTAGAAGCGAAACAGTAGCAGTGTCAGATCAAAACAACAGAAAATTTGCTATATTTGAGAACTGTGGCCCACAAACACAAATCCACAGCCCAACTAGTTCCGGCAAAGGGAAGAGAGCTGTGGACAGGCTGTGGTGGTGGTCGCTGCCATTGCTCTGGGCCACCTCTCACAGCTCACCCCGCCCCTGGCCCCACCTATCTGGGCGGTTCCCTGCAGGAGTAAACAGAACTGCTGAACAAAAGAAAGACCTCTTCCTATCAACTTGTTGCAGAAGTCACTCCTGTAGATGTCTAGGAAGAGAAATAGTAAACCAGTAATCGCCATGAGTAACCAAGGCAACAAGATAGCTCAGAAAGAAAGTGAAAAATCTCCAGAAAAGGCACTTAAATATACAGAAATATGTGACTTAAATGACAGAGAATTCAAGGCTGCAGTTCTGAAAAAACTCAACGAGATACAAGAAAACACAGATAGGCAGTTAAATGAACTCAGAAACTCAATTAAAGAACAGTATGAGCATTTTACGAAAGAGATTGAAATTTTAAAAAAGAACCAAATAGAATTTCTGGAGATTAAGAACTCAATAGAAGAAATTAAGAATGAAATAACCAGCTTAGGTAGTAGAGTTGACCAGATGGAGGAAAGAATCAGTGACATCGAAGATAGAAACCTGGAAATGACACAGATAGAAGAAGAAAGAGACTTGAGACTTAAAAGAAATGAAAGAACTCTACAAGAACTTTCTGACTCCATCAGAAAGAGCAATATAAGAATAATGGGCATACCAGAAGGAGAAGAAAGAGAGAAGGGAACAGAGAATATATTCAAACAAATCGTCGATGAGAACTTCCCAAATTTGTGGACAGAACTGGACCCTCGAATCCAAGAAGCAAATAGAACACCTAGTTACCTCAATCCCAACAGGCCTTCTCCAAGGCACATTGTACTGAAGCTGTCTAAAATCAACGACAAAGAAAGAATCCTCAAGGCAGCCAGGGAAAAGAAGACGGTAACTTACAAAGGAAAGCCCATTAGATTATCATCAGATTTTTCAGCAGAAACTCTACAAGCCAGGAGGGAGTGGAACCAAATATTCAAACTATTGAAAGAGAGAAATCATGAGCCAAGAATAATATATCCAGCAAAGATATCCTTTAGATATGAAGGAGGAATAAAGACCTTTCCAGACATACAGAAGCTGAGGGAATTTTCTAATACACGACCTGCACTACAAGAAATACTAAAGGAGGCTATTCGACCACCATCAACAGGGACAATTTGTGGCAACCAAAACTCAAAAAGGGGGAGAATAAAGGCCTGAACCGGAATATGGGAATGGAGAAAGTAAGCGTGCTGAAGAAAATGGAATACTCTAAATATCAAACTTACTTTTACATAAACTTAAGGGTAACCACTCAAAAAAAATCCAGAACTGAAATATATACTGAAATAAAAGAAGAAACAGAGGGAAACATCATAGAATACCACCACACAGAAATAATAGACAACAACAAAAAGGCAAAGAAACAATGGAGACACAGCCTTACCAGAAAACTAAAGATAGAATGACAGGAAATTCTCACATATCAATAATCACCCTAAATGTAAATGGACTGAACTCACCAATAAAAAGGCACAGAGTAGCAGATTGGATCAAAAAACTAAACCCAACCATATGCTGTCTCCAAGAGACACATCTCAGCTACAAGGACAAGCATAGACTCAAAGTGAAAGGGTGGAAATTGACACTCCAAGCAAATGGTGCCCAGAGAAAATCAGGTGTAGCCATAATGATATCAGATGAAACAGACTTCAAGGTGAAAAAGATAACAAGAGACAAAGATGGACATTTCATAATGGTGAAGGGGACTGTAAAACAAGAAGACATAACAGTCATCAATATTTATGCCCCCAGTCAGGGAGCACCGAAATACACCAAGCAACTACTAACAGAACTAAAGGGAGAAATTGACCAAAACACAATTATACTAGGGGACTTAAATACATCATTGACAGCTATGGATAGATCATCCAAACAGAAAATAAATAACGACATAGTAGCCCTAAATGACACATTAGATGAAATGGACATAATTGACATTTATAGAGCACTTCATCCTAAAACATCAGACTACACATTCTTTTCTAGTGTACATGGAACATTCTCAAGGATAGACCATATATTGGGACATAAAATCAGTCTCAACAAATTTAAAAAGATTGAAATCATACCATGCATATTCTCTGATCACAAGGCTTTGAAATTGGATATCAACTGTAAAAAGAAAGCGGGAAAAAACACAAATACATGGAGACTAAACAACATACTTTTAAAGAAGGACTGGGTCAAAGAAGAAATTAGAGGAGAGATCAAAAGATACATAGAAACAAATGACAATGAAAATACATCCTACCAAAATTTTTGGGATGCAGCGAAAGCAGTTTTAAGGGGGAAATTTATCTCATTACAGGCCTATCTCAAGAAACAGGAAAATTCCCAAATAAATAACCTCATGTTACACCTTAAAGAACTAGAAAAAGAAGAACAGGTAAAACCCAAGGTCAGCAGAAGAAAGGAAATAACAAAAATTAGAGCAGAAATAAATGAAATAGAGAACAGAAAGACAATAGAAAAAATTAATGTGACAAAGAGCTGGTTCTTTGAGAAGATTAACAAAATTGACAAACCCTTGGCTAGACTTACTAAGATAAAAAGAGAGAAGACACTGATTAACAAAATCAGAAACGTAAAAGGGGAAGTTATCACGGACACCACAGAAATACAAAGGATCATCCAAGAATACTATGAAGGACTATATGCCACCAAATTCAACAACCTAGAAGAAATGGATAAGTTCTTAGAAACATATAGCCTTCCAAGGCTGAACCATGAAGAACTGGAAAATCTAAACAGACCGATCACCAGTAACGAAATTGAATCAGTCATCCAAAACCTTCCCAAAAGCAAAAGTCCGGGACCAGATGGCTTCACTAGTGAATTCTACCAAACCTTCAAAGAGGATCTAATACCAATTCTGCACAAACTCTTCCAAAAAATTGAAGAAGAAACAGTACTCCCCAACACATTTTATGAGGCCAACATTACCCTGATACCAAAACCTGGTAAAGACAGCACAAAAAAAGAAAACTACAGACCAATATCTCTGATGAATACCGATGCAAAAATCCTAAATAAAATTCTAGCAAATCGAATACAACAATGCATTAAAAAGATTATTCATCACGACCAAGTGGGGTTCATCCCCGGGGCACAAGGATGGTTCAACATACGCAAATCCATCAATGTGATACATCATATAAACAAAATAAAGGACAAAAATCATATGATTATATCAATTGATGCAGAAAAAGCATTTGACAAGATACAACATCCATTTATGATTAAAACACTTAATAAAATAGGTATAGAAGGAAAATACCTTAACATAATAAAAGCCATATATGACAAGCCCTCTGCTAATCTCATAATTAATGGAGAAAGACTGAAGCCCTTTGCTCTACGTTCAGGAACACGACAGGGATGTCCCCTATCACCTCTGCTTTTCAACATCGTGTTGGAAGTCCTTGCCAGAGCAATCAGGCAAGAGAAAGAAATCAAAGGCATCCAAATTGGGAATGAAGAAGTTAAATTATCACTCTTTGCAGATGACATGATGCTATATATAGAAAACCCTAAAGACTCCACCAAAAAGCTATTAGAAACAATCAACGAATACAGTAAAGTTGCTGGCTACAAAATCAACGCACAAAAGTCCATTGCCTTCCTATATACCAACAATGAAATCTCAGAAAAAGAAATACAAAAAACAATTCCTTTTACAATTGCATCAAAAAGAATAAAATACCTAGGAATAAACTTAACCAAGGATGTGAAAGACCTATATGCTGAAAACTATAAGACTTTTCTGAAAGAAATTGAAGAAGACACAAAGAAATGGAAAGACATTCCGTGCTCATGGATTGGAAGAATCAACATAGTTAAAATGGCCATATTACCCAAAGCAATATACAGATTCAATGCAATCCCCATCAAAATCCCAATGGCATATTTTAAAGAAATAGAACAAAAAATCATCAGATTTGTTTGGAACCACAAAAGACCCCGAATAGCCAAAGCAATCTTAAGAAAAAAGAACTATAATGGAGGTATCACACTTCCTGACTTTGGCCTGTACTACAGGGCCACAATAATCAAAACAGCATGGTATTGGCAGAAAAACAGACATATAGACCAATGGAATAGAATTGAGAACCCAGAAATAAAACCACATAAATATGGACAGATAATTTTTGACAAAGAAGCTAAAAACATACAATGGAGCAAAGACAGCCTCTTCAATAAATGGAGCTGGGAGAATTGGATAGCCACGTGCAAAAGAATGAAACTGGACTGCTATTTGTCACCATGTACCAAAATTAATTCAAAATGGATCAAAGACTTAAGCATAAGACCTGACACAATAAACTGCATAGAAGAAAACATAGGTACTAAACTTATGGACCTTGGGTTCAAAGAGCATTTTATGAATTTGACTCCAAAGGCAATGGAAGTAAAAGCTAAAATAAACAAATGGGACTATATGAAACTTAAAAGCTTCTGCACAGCAAAAGAAACCATTGACAAAATAAAGAGGCCACCAACTGAATGGGAGAAGATTTTTGCAAACAGTGCCTCCGATAAGGGGCTAGTATCCAGAATATACAAGGAACTCATGCAACTGAACAACAAAAAAACAAACAACCCAATTGAAAAATGGGCAGAGGACTTGAAGAGACATTTCTCCAAAGAGGACATACAAATGGCAAATAGACATATGAAAAAATGCTCAACATCACTAATCATCAGAGAAATGCAAATCAAAACCACAATGAGATATCACCTCACCCCAGTCAGAATGGCCATCATCAACAAGACAAATAGTAACAAATGTTGGAGAGGCTGTGGAGAAAAAGGAACCCTCATACACTGTTGGTGGGAATGCAGACTGGTGCAGCCGTTATGGAAGGCGGTGTGGAGGTTCCTCAAAAAATTACGAATAGAATTGCCATATGACCCAGCAATCCCTCTCCTGGGTATCTACCCAAAAAATCTGAAAACATTTAGAGATAAAGACACGTGTGCTCCAATGTTCATTGCAGCTTTGTTTACAGTGGCCAAGACATGGAAACAACCAAAATGTCCTTCGATAGATGAATGGATGAAGAAGTTGTGGTATATATACACAATGGAATACTATTCGGCAGTAAGAAAAGATGATATAGGAACATTTGTGACAACATGGATGGATCTTGAGAGTGTAATGCTGAGCGAAATAAGTCAGACAGAAAAAGCAGAGAACCATGTGATTTCACTGATATGTGGTATATAAACCAAAACAACAAAAGAACAAGACAAACAAATGAGAAACAGAAACTCATAGACACAGACAATGGTTTGGTGGTTGCCAGAGGGTAAGGGGGGTGGGGGGTGGGGGGTGGGGGGTGGGAGATGTGGGTAAGGGGGATCGAATATATGGTGATGGAAGGAGAACTGACTCTGGGTGATGAACACACAACGGGATTTATAGATGATGTAATACAGAATTGTACACCTGAAATCTATGTAATTTTACTAACAACTGTCACCTCAATAAATTTAATAAAAAAAAAAAAAAAAAAAGAAAAAAAAAAAAAACTCTTAAGAAAGTGGGAATAGAGGGACCATATCTCAGCATAATAAAGGCCATATATGATAAACCGACAGCCAACATCATACTCAATGGGGAAAAGTTAAACCATTCCCCTAAAGATCAGGAACAAGGCAAGGTTGCCCATTTTCTCCAGTTCTATTCAACATAGTGCTGGAAGTTCTAGCCACAGCAATCAGACAAGAAAAAGAAATAAAAAGGATTCAAATTGGTAAGGAGGAAGTAAAATTGTCATTATAAGCAGACGACATGATACTCTATAGAGAAAACCCTAAATACTCCACCAAAAAAAAAAAAAAAAAAAACTATTAGAACGGATAAATGAATTCAATAAAGTAGCAGGATACAAAATTAATATTCAGAAATCAGTTGCATTTGTATATACCAATAATAAAATATCAGAAAGAGAAATTAAGGAAACAATCCCATTTAAAATTGCTTCAAAGACTGAAATACCTGGGAATAAATTTAACTAAAGAAGTAAAAGATCTGTACTCAGAAAATTATAAGATACTAAAGAGAGAAATTAAAGAAGATACAAATAGATAGAAACACACACCATGCTAATGGATAGGAAGAATTAACATTGTTAAAATGTGCATACTGCCTAAGGCAATATACATATTCAACACAATTCCTATCAAACTACCAAGGACATTTTTCACAGAAACAGAACATATAATCCTAAAATTTATATGGAACTATAAAAGACCCTGGATAGCCTCAGCAATCTTGACAAATAAGAACAAAGTGGGAGGTATAACAATACCTGACATCGAATTATACTGCAAGGCTACAGTAATCAAAACAGCATGGTACTGGCATAAAAACAAACACATAGATCAATGGAACAGAATAGAGAGCCAAAAAATAAATTGATGCCTATACTGTCATTTAATCTGCAACAGTGGAAGCAAAAACTCCTAGAAAAAAATATAGGAAGAAAGTTTACAGACATTACCCAGAGTAAGATTTTTACTGATATATCACCACAGGCAAGGGGAGTAAGAGAAATAATAAACATGTGGGATTACATCAAAGTAAAAAGTATTTTCACAGCAGAGAAACTCATGAATAAAACATAAAGGGATCCTACTGAATGGGAGAAGATATTTACCAATGATAAGACTGATATAGGGTTAATATCCCAAATTTATAAAAAACTCCCTCAAGTCCAAAACAACAAACAACCCAATTAAAAAATGTGCAGAGGACATGAAGAGACATTTTTCTAAAGAAGACATACAGGTGGCAAACAGACATATGAAATAATGCTCAACCTCATTAATCATTAGAGAAATGCAAATAAAAACCACAATGAGATACCACCTCACCCCAGTCAAAATGGCTATCATCAATAAATCAAAGAACAAGTGCTGGTGAGGATATGGATAAAAAGGAACCCCTGTGCACTGTTGGTTGGATTGCAGATTGGTGCAGCCACTATGAAAAATAGTATGGAGGTAGCTCAAAAATCTGAAAACAGAACTACCTTATGACCCAGTAATTCCATTCCTAGGTATCTATATGGAGAAATCCAAAACTCTAATTCGATAAATTTTGTGCACCCCTATGTTTATTGCAGCACTATACACAATAGCCAAGACATGGAAACAACCGAAGTTCCCATTGGTAGACGACTGGATTAAGAAACTGTGGTACATTTATACAATGGAGTATTACACAGCCATAAAGAAGAATGAAATCTTACCATTTGCAACAATATGGATGGATCTAGAGAACATTATATTTAGTGAAATAAGTCAGAGAAAGACAAATACCATATGAGCTCACTTATATTTGGAATCTAAAGAAAAGAATAAATTAATGAACTAATCAGAAACAGTCTCAGAGACATAGAGGAAAAACTGAGGGTTGCTAGATGGGAGGGGGGTGGGGATAGGGGGAAGGTGAGGGCATTAGAAAACAGTCAGTAACCACAAGATGGCCACAGGTTTCTGAAAATTAATTTGGGGAATGTAATCAATAATGTTGTAAAGATTGTGTAGGGTATCTGATGGACACTTGTCTCATTAGGGAGACCACCTGAGGGATGATGTAGATGCCTGATCACTGCACTGAATACCTGAAGCTGAATAATAATGAATGTCAAATATATATATATATATATTATATATATATATATATATTTGACATTCATATATACATAATATAAATATATATATATAGTCTTTGAAGCAATTGCATACATATATATATATATATATATATATATATATATATATATATATATATAATTTACAAGAAGTGGAGTACAGCATTAGGAATAGAGACAGTGGAAATGTAACGGCTGTATGCGATGTCAGAGGGGTAGAAGATGGGTGGGATGGGGTTTATCACTGTGTGAGGGATATGAATCATTAATGTCTAACTATTACATTGTTTTGTACACCTGAAACTAATAAAAAAACAAAAGAAAGAAAAATTTGTCTTTTATTCAAACCACATAAAACACTGAGCTTTACACTATTACTTTATATGTTTAATGTCAACTGAGCATGAATGCTGAACACATGGCTAAATTCTCTCTCTCTCTCTCATCAGACAAGGACAAACACACATTTTAGGCAAGTATTTATTGTAAATCCACATGATTAATATTTTTAAAGGTTGAAATTATATTAACCTATGTAACATCATTCTCAGAAAGATAAGTATTGAAGGAAACCTGATCTTTAGTAAGGAGATTGTTGTTTGTGTTTGTTGTTTGCTGAATTTTTACTAATGTACTACTTAATAGGTATCGTCACTATTCTTATTGTACAGAGGTGAAAATGAAAATACCAAAAAATATGGAAAGTTATATCTTGTATTACTGAGGGTTAAAGTTGAAGACATAATGAAACTTACTGTTCTTGGTCTCCTAAGCAGTGTTCTTCTCACATATAATTTTCATATTGTTTATTTTTTTTCCCCAAGGGCAATATTACCCCCACAATACTATGAAGCATGCCCAGTTTTACAGGTCCTGTGGTCAGCGGAAGAATGGGAGTTAAGGAGTCTGTAAACTGTGTCATATGTTTTAGAAGTAAATCATGATATCATGGCCAAGGAACTGTTTACTTCTAGAAAACGTGGATTAAAAAACAAAACAAAACAAAAAGTTACATTTCTAGCAACAGACAAGTAAACAACAACAAAAAAGTTCCAGAAAATATTTAATAACATAATTCTGTTTATTATAAAAATATTGAAATAGAAGAAGAAATATAAGAGAGATATACAGGTGTATATAATGTTATTCTTAAATATAGCTATAACATTTCTCAAAGCATACACCATAAATGGCTGTCTTTAATATTGGGACATTGGGTGAGTTAAAAAGGGACTTGCATTTTCACTTTGAGTTCTCTTACATCATTGGATACTTGTTTTATAATCGTCATCATAAAAATAATAGGAAAACAGACAGTAAAGTATATACTACAGCATAATGCAGAGTGACTGCCTTAGTGTTAACATGTGTGACTTGATATTACTTTTCTTACCCCTCCATATGTGTAGCAATGTCCTTTTTTCATGTTGCAAATAAATGCATTCATTTTTAAAAAATATACATTATTATAAAATTATCTCCATAAGATATCAGTTGACCTCCTAGGACATGCATATGCATCTGGTATGTGCTTGCATGAAACAGAATATTTAAGAGAAATATTTGACCAAAATTTTTATTAAAAATTAATGAGGTCTGTATACATGGATTATTGTTCAGTCTGGAAACATTCTATAATCATTTTAATTCTGCAGACAGATCTTCTCTAGTCCAATAAATCTCTTGGTCGAGTGTCTTAAATGATCAATGATCTCAAGGGAAAGCATGTTTTCAACAATATCCAAGTTAAATATTATATTTGTCATCCTTATTCATATAATGGCCTTAATTTTATATGAATATTGATTAAAATTAATCCAATATCAATTTCTTTATATTGTCAATTTATATCATATAATTTAAACGGTATAAATATTTTATGTCATATCTTCCATAGCAATTTGTAGAGTGATGCAGTTCAGTATATATTTGCAGTGTGCTGTGATGCCTATCTTTACTTTGGAAATATGTTTTTATGGTTATACCTAATCTACCCATCAACAAAAGCAATATGAGAGATAGGTTATTTTTCTGTAGCATAGATGTATGAAATGCATAATTAGCAAACCATTTCTACTTCACTATAAAGAATGTAAGGCATGGTGTTTTCTCTATGGCATCCTTAATTCTTAGCCCAGTGCCTTACATATCAATGCAACTTTCCAAAATTTCTCCTCCCCTCTTAAAAAAATATACATATATATTATATATACATATATAATATATATATATTATATGTCATATTATATATATTATAATATATAATATATATTATATATATATTATAATATATTTTATGCCTATTACAAGTGCTGGCAACGGCATGTGTTTCCCACTTTTTCACAGATTTTATACATGGATAAACAAGCTTTCACCTTATGAAGAACGAGAGTAAATCTATACTTCAATTCCATAGATTTTATAGGGCTAGAGAGCTGTTTATAACTATGGCTTGTGTCAAAGAAGGGATTTTTGCCTACTCAGACATAATGTGTCTGGTTTACCAACCTCTCAGGCTGGAAATAACTTTTAAGTTTTTCCCTTAAAATTAATGTGAAAGCATTTTACTTGATGACCTGTAGCAGATGCCTGAATCATTAGCTGTTTTAAAGCCTTCCTAAGTTTCAACCTTAAATTAAGTCCAACTCTTTATATAATTTCTATATTAAGAACTACATATTGTCAAGATGTTGATAATTTCTGATTTCCACATTTTTGAGATATAAAGGTTGGAATATAATTCAATTATTTCAGACTGACATTTATAGAATTGAGATGATTATTCTAATCCTAGAAATTTAATAATTATAATTTAAATGATCCTTTAGGAATGCCTGGAATTAAGGAAAAAATTATCTGTTATTTGGACCTGAACGCTGAACTGTTTTACTGTTTGTTCATAGACATCCATTGGGAGTCTGCAACAGTCCTCATTAGGGTAAAACTAATCAGCATTGCACGAGGGAAATAGCTAAAGTATCGACTAAGGAGAGACTATAAAATTAACCATAACAGTCAAAGAAACTAAACAAATAGAAAGGTTATAAGAAGTTGCTTAATATACTAATGGCTACAGTCATAAAATGGTATCACGTAAGTTATTTTAAATAGATGTGTTATAAAACTGTGTTGTATTATGATTAATCAATTAAAAGTGAGAGAAGAACTGTTGAAAATTGCAAAGGGAATACTTGGGAATATTCAAGTCTATAAAACTTGATATAAACTTACAGAAGAGTTCTTCTTATTAAACTGATTGCAATGTTAGAAACTAGTTTTCTCCTGTTTGATGCCAACGATGGGAGGCCTTCCTGTTTGTCGTCTATTGTCAAGTTGTTAGTGTGATAACTTGCTTATTTAAAAGATACATAAGCTCTATAAGACATTCTCACATGGACTCCATTAACATGCTAGAAAAGAGCTGGAATTAATGAACAAATCACTGATCTTCAGACAAAGGTAAATAATCCAAAATATTCTGTGGAATCTTGACATGTACTAACTAATGCAATAATTTAAATAAGTTTATATATTTTAACCAAAGCTTCTAGAGCCTGGTATCAGGAAGTGAGAGTCAGATGCAGATATCCTAACTTTATTACCAAAATCTTGAAAAAAGCTATATTTATAAAATCATGATTATTAAAATAAGTTATTTAAATATGTATTAGCATATATACTAATACATATTTCATAGATGTTTGAAAGTAAAATTAGTTCCTCTTTTTAATTAAATGGATTGATTACTTAGGACCCAGCAGTATGATGAAGCCTGTGCAGTTACCATGATTAGAACATGGGACATGGTCATGGAGACAGCAAATGTTCAAAGGAATGAAACAGTGGGATTTGCTTTAGAACCTTTTATGGGCTGAATTGTGTTCCCCAAGTCACATGTTTAAATCTTAGTCTAGTACCTCAGAGTGTGACTGCATTTAAGGACAGGTCTTTAAAGAGGCAGTGAAGTCATTAGGGTGAGGCCGAATCCCATATGACTGGTGTCCTTATAAGGAGAGGGTATTAAGACAGGGACACGCTGAGGAAAGGCCATAAGATACAGGGAGAAGGCATCCATCTGAAAGCCAAGGAGAGAGATCTCAGAAGAAACCAACCCTGCCAAAGCCCCACTCTCCAACTGCTAGCCTCTAGAACTGAAAAAATAGATATTTGAGGTTGAAGCTACCCAGTCTGTGGTGCTTTGTTATGGCAGCCTTAGCAAGTAATGCAGGCCTGGACTCAGAAGGAACTACTCTGCATGAAACATGTTAGGGAAGGACTCAGATCTGCATCTGATTCTATGTGAGAAAAACAAAGCAGCCTAACTTGCTTGGTTTGACCTCAGTGAAGCATGATTCAACCATACAAAAATCTTTAAAATATCTGTTTAGCTGTTAGGAGATTTCAGAACATAAAACTTTAGAACATGAAAACCTTTAAATAAAAATTGATAAATATGTTATAATATTCACCATCATTTAGTTAGACAATATAAACAAGACAGGAAGATATATATATGTATATATATATATATATATATATATTTTTTTTTTTTCCTTTGTAAATAATATGTAACAAAATCTGACAATTAAGTTTGCAAACTCATCCGAGACAAAAGTGCTACCGTGTTTCCCCGAAAATAAGACCTAGCTGAACCATCAGCTCTAAGGTGTCTTTCGAAGCAAAAATTAATATAAGACCCGGTCTTATTTTACTATAAGACCGGGTCTTTAATATAATATAACAATATAATATAATGTAATATAATATAATAATGTAATATAATATATAATACCCAGTCTTATATAATATAAGACCGGGTCTTATATTAATTTTTCTCTAAAAGATGCATTACAGCTGATGGTCCGGCTAGGTCTTATTTTCGGGGAAACACGGTATATATCTTATTGCTGAATATCACTACAGTCACCTTTGAAGTACTCCCTTTGGGAAGCCATGCACCAATGCGAATGCTTAGTCCCCCCTTCAAAGCAATTTTGGAACTCTTTTTCTGGAATGGCCATCAGAGCTGTCCTCTCGTATTACCCTTGATGTCCTGAATGTCATCAAAATGCCTTCCTTTCAATATTCCTCTTATCTTCAGGTAAAGAAATAAGTTATTGGGGGATAGATCAGGTGAGCAGGGAGGGTGTTCCAATGCAGTTATTTGCTTATTGGGGAAAAACTCCCTCACAGACAGTGCTGTGGGAGCTGGTACGTTGTCATGATGAAAGAGCCATAAATTGTTGGAGAAAAGTTCAGGTCAGCTAACTTTTTCATGAAGCTTTTTCAGCCCTTCCAAAGAATAAACTTGGTTAACTGTTTGCCCAGTTAGTACAAATTCATAATGAAGACTCCCTCTGATACCAAAACAGGTTAGCAACATCGTTTTAACTCTTGATTAGGACTGACCGAACTTTTTGATCGTGGAGAATTGGCTGATTCCATTGTGCACTTTGACACTTTGTTTCAGGGTCATATTGGTACACCCATGTTTCATCACCAGTGATAACATGGCCCAAAACATTGTGTGGTCTCTCCAAAAGGTCTTGGCAAACTTCGACTCTTCTTTGCTTTTTTTTTTATTGTGAGCTCCTTCAGGACCATTTTTGTACATGCCTTTCTCATTCCAAGATTTTCAGTTAAGATTTCTCTAACTGAATCTCTATTGATGTTTACTTGCTTGCTATGCTTCTTACAACCGATGATTTTGATGCAGAATTTGACAAATTTTTGCAATGTTTTCATTAGTTCTGCTCGTTACTGGCCTCCCTGACCTCTCTTCGTCAGTGACGCATTGTCTCCCCTCAGAAAAATGTTTAATCCATTTGTACACTGCCATTATCTTCATGGCATTATCCCCATAAACTTGAACTAACATATCCCTGACTTCACTTCCACTCTTGCCAAGTTTAACATGAAATTTAATGTTTGTTCATTGCTCTAATTCAAGCTCAGACTTTCTTCTGACGGCACACAAAAACATGCAACAACAATAATGAACGCCACTCAGCAAGACACCGCCACATGATGACACAAACACAGCTGTGAGACACTGATATACCGACGTTATAAAACCTTATCAAGCTATTTGTACAGCGCTGCCAGTGTAAGTGCATGGTGGCAAGTAAGCAAATTTAATTGTTAGACATTGTAAACCATTTTAAGAAAAAAAGCATATTGGTTCAGATCTGTGCTTGGGCTTATGTTATCAGAATATATTGTATCTGGAAATAATAAAACTAAGTGAAATTTTAAAATGTTACTTTTATCAATTTACTTTAAAATCCAATTCAAACTATGTTCATATTGTCTGGACTAACTAATCTTTTAAAATTTAATCTTTTAAAATAAATACGTAAATAGATATCAAACCTTTTGAATACACATATCACTAATACACAATTTATATATATATATATACATATATATAATAAGTCTATATTAACATTTACATTTAATAGTAAAAGTAATTATTCAGGTATTTGTATTCACTTAATATTTTAGAAGTTAATCCAACTTTTGAAACATGAAATGCACATGGGAAGAAACCCAAGCAAAATTTAGACTTTCACTGATATTATATTTTGCTATTATTTCTTTTACAAAATATAAAGCAAATCCAATTTTAGTGTTTCCTATCTGGAATTACTTTCAGAAGAAATGGTCTAATATATCATAGAATTTGAGAGATGGTGCAAATTCCTTAAAATCTAGAAATCCTTATTTTCCTTATTTAAACTGTTTCCATTGTCAAAACCTTAATTTAGAAACAATTGACTGGGAGTGCAAGAGCCTGAAAAATGTACCATAATGGAATAAAATGCCATAGATATTATCTTTGCTTTTCCATGGCACAGTGGTTTTTAATATGATATCTGTTAATACTTAGAGTGACTATTATATTTCAGATGTAATGTTATATATAAACTGTCCAATTAGATTTCCATGAGTATCCTTCATCTCATTATTTATACTGCCAGGTTTTAGAGACTGAGATGTCCAAAGTCCTGTTCTATTAAGGGCTAGTGGATGAATAGGGAGAAATAGTTTGAAGATGTTCAAAAGGTTCAAACTTGCGATTATAAGATGAATGAGTTCTGGGATGTAATGTACAACATGAAGGATATAGTTAACAATGCTATGTGGTATATTGTAAAGTTGTTAAAAGAGTAGATCCAAAAAATTCTCATCACAAGAAAAATATTAACTATGTGAAATGATGGATGTTAACTAAACATACTCATTTTGAGATTATATATATATGTCATCATGCTGTACACCTTCAACTTATACAGTGCTATATGTCAATTTTATTTTGATAAAGTTGGAAGAAAAAAAAGAATCCTCAATTGTCATTTTATATAAAGAACTTCATCAATGTTTATACTTTGTGTACTATAATAGTACAAAGGAGAGAAATTTATTTAACTTCAGGAATATGCATCTCCTGAGAAAAGGTAATGTGAACTGACCCTTGATACAATTGTAATAGTTCAATGGGAAGAAAAAACAGGTAAGAGAATTAAGCACAGAAAAGAGCAAGTAATTATGACAGAACAGGACTGTGAGGCAGCCTGATGTATTTGACAACAAGATACTGGAGAAAGGTATCCCAGGACTGGGAAACTGGCTAGCAGCTGAGAGAGATTTACATCTCCAAGGGCAGAAAAATTACGTTAGCTAGATTTTAATAAAAATCTTTTAAAAAAGAATTTGCAATTTCAAGTTTTCTAAAGTAAATGTTCTCAGAAAAGGGAGGTTAGGGACCTAGGTTCAGAAATAAGCCTATTTAAAGTTTAGTCAAGCAGAAGGAATGATAAGACTCTTTTGGTCAGTTGACAAATACACAGATTTAAAGAAAAGCACTGCCCTGTTGTTTAAGAAATATCCGGGGTAGCAGTTAGAGTGCAGATTTGTACATATCCATTTTAAAAACCATATATGGGACTCTGAGAGAAAACCAGTGTGTTTCTAGAGAAACAAAGGCAGATGTGATAAGTTATCAATCTAGGGATCAGGGAAAACATCACAGAGAAGGAGAAGGTAACATTTTCTAGATGCAGATTGCTGCAACATAAAGGGATATGTTCAGGAAATCTTCTAGTACTTCCTTGATTAATGGCTATATCCTGATGGGTTACTGTCAACTGGAACATTTCATTGTAAGAGAACCAATATAATGTGACAATGTTAGTGTATAACGACATATGAGCTTGATCTAATTTTGGAAAATTTTGCAAGTATTATTTTAAGTACTATGACTTATGATTAATTAGCAGATTAATAATTACCATGTTTTATTTTGGACTTAACCTAAAATGACATTTCTGTTATATACTTTAAATTGTTTTGTTTAAAAAGAGAGTACATTTTTGTCTATGAATTTCAAAAGGCTATATACTTTTTTTTAGCATAATATTCTCTAGGTCCATCTATGTTGTTGCAAATGGTAAGATTTCAATATTTTTTTATGGCTGGGTAATACTCCATTGTATAACTGTACCACAGTTTCTTTATCCAGTCACCTACTGATGGGCGTTTTGGTTGTTTCCATACCTTGGCTATTGTCAATAGTGCTGCAACAAACTTAGGGATTCATATATTTTTTTCGAATTAGTGTTTTGGATTTCTTTGGATAAATACCCAGGAGTGGAATTGTTAGGTCATACGGTAGTTCTATTTTTTATTTTTTTAAGAACCTCCATATTGTTTTCCATAGTGGCTGCACCAATTTGCAATCCCACCAACAGTGCACAAGGGATCCCTTTTCTCCACATCCTCACTAATATTGGTTTGTTGATTTATGTATTTGTATAGCCATTCTGACAGATATGAGGTGATATCTCATTGTGGTCTTAATTTGCATTTCTCTAATGATTAGTGATGTTGAGCATCTTTTCATACGTCTGTTGGCCATCTGTATGTCCTCTGCCCATTTTTAAATTGTTTTTTTTTTTTTTTCATTTTAATGAAGTGTCAAATATATCTAATATATATTAACCATAATCTATATGTGAAAATGCATTGCCCTGTAGGAAAGCATAGGGCATATTAGGATGGAAATTTCTTTACTTTTTAATATTGTCAAACACATTAAAATGCCTAGGTCTCTGTATTCATCACCTTAAAGAAAACCTTGTTGGATTGACTTTTAGTTATATAAGTTTGAAGTAATAAGTTTAATTTTGAAAAAAGTATTTATGCTCCTGTACCCTCATGTTATTGTAAATGGAGTTAAAAATGTGGTATATTAACCGAAGGAAGAGAGAGTGCAAGCCAATGGGCATTCTAAATGGTGTGCTAATTTTAAAGAGAATCCTATGGTTTTGCCATTGATATTTTATTTTATTTTTATTTATTTTCTTTTAGATTTTATCGAGGCAGGGAACAGGACTTTATTGGGGAGCAGTGTGTATTTCTAGGATCTTACTGGGAAACAGTGTGCTTTTTCCCAGGACCCATTAGCTCCAAGTCAAGTTGCTGTCCTTACAATCTTAGTTGTGGAGGGCACAGCTCAGCTCCAAGTCCAGTCACCACCCTCAATCTAGTTGTGGGGGGCACAGCCCACCATCCCATATGGGAGTTGAACCAGCAATCTTGTTGTTGAGAGCACGTTCTCCAACCAACTGAGCCATCTGGCTGTCCCTCAGCAGCTCAGTGGCACTTGTTGTCTCCACTCTAGTTGTGGGGGGCGCAGCTCACTGGCCCACGTGGGAATCGAACTGGCAACCCTGTTGCTCAGAGCTCACACTCTAACCAACTGAGCTATCCGGCAGCCCCTGCCATTGATATTTTAGAACATAAAATATATTATGTAAGTATTCTTTGTGTTAATATTTATTAAATAAAGTATGTTTACTTTGTTTCTTTTATCTGTGAGGCTTTTTGGGGTATCCTGTTATGTGTTTGATTTGTATTTAATGCCTGTAAGACATATATAAGGAATGTAATAGAACAATTATAAATATTACCTCTTTTAATACTAGTGTATCACTTACAGTTAAGTGTTAATTGATGATGAAACTTAGGCTCAGATAATTTGAGTAACTTGCATATGATCACAGGACTGGTGGTGTATGGGCTCAGTCTTGCCAGGAATGTATTTCTGTTATAGTCATTACAAAATAGTAATCTCCCTCCTAAAACAACAACACAAAGAAGAAAAATAAGTAAAAAAATAGGAGGAAATTAAAATCTAAGAAATCAAGAAGGAGAAACTGAGATTGTCAGATTAAAATGGCCAGAGGTTTATACAGAAACTGGAATACATTTTCTCATATCCCAAAACAAGAACTCAAAACAAATTTCAGGATGGTCAAAAATGGTGGAATGCAAGATTTTCTGAGCGATTTTCAAGAACTTTTGCTGGTTTTCATTTACACATTGGGTGAACAGTGGTTCTGGGAGATTCTCTAGGCTTAAAAGTCCTTGCAAAGTCATGACTTCATCTTTGACATGGCACCCGCTATGGTCAGATTACAGATTCATAGCTTTACTGGCACATAAATTGTGAGCCTGCAACAGTGCCGGGGGGAGTCAAGCACTTTACTTATAAGGTCCTAGGCTTCCCAGTGCTGAGTTTTAAGGCTGTGGCCTCGATGTAATACGAAGAACAGGTTCTTAGTGGGACACACACACACACACACACACACACACACACACACGCAGTAGAATAAAAGATTTATGAGTTTGGAAGTAGTTATTGGAGGTAGAGACACATGGCTATGGTTTCCATGAATGTGAATGACCTACATCCTACATTGCGTAAAATTTCTTTTCTTTTTTACTTCCACTGTGAAATTCTTGCTTCAAGTTTATTGAACAACCTAATTCATTTTAGCCCTTTGAAAGCAGAAAGAGTTTATGGTGAATGGCAAATACCCAATATTTTACTTTTGAGTAAAAGTATTAGCCTTTCCTTTGTTTACTAATTTATTTATTAATTCATATATGAAATCATTGATTTACTAAATTATTAATTTGTCAATTCAGTCATCTATTTAGGAAATATTTAATATCGATGGATAGGTATAGCTAGTGCTTGGTAGAGCAGAAGCCCAGATAGGTAAAATTTCTGTGTACATCAGTTTATATTTTAGTGAAGAGGAGACAAAATAAACTAAAAAACAAGTGAATGTATAATACATTAAGTTGTAATACAAGTTATGGGGACAATGATATAAAGCCATTGTGTAGATAATGATGTGGTATGGGTACTATTTTAAAAATGGTTAACAGACAACATCTATCATTTTCACTTAGGGACCTGAGTTAAGTGACATAGAGATACATGTGATTATCCAAATGAATGAATGTAAGAAAGTTACTTGTATTCAAGCTAAATCCTTAAACAAATCACTTAAGAGAACACTTATGTTAATAAAATTAAAATTTCTAGAAGTATATGAACACAATTTTTATGTATACAGTCATTTTAGAAACATAAGTCTACACAGAAGCCTTGTAAGAGAATGGAAATAGAAGCAAAGACAATGAAATCAAAGATCACATATTGTGTTAGAAAAAATAAATAGTAAAATGCTTTAGGACATCTACATTGGAGAATGAGGTGAAAAGCAACAGATTAATAACTGTAGATTAGAAAGACCCAGGTATAACTTTTGAAATTAGGAAACCCGTGGTGCCTGATAAAAATGTACCCAAAGTTATTTCGCATATACATCAATAGTAACTTTTAATCAGAAAAAATCTTGTACATAATTATCATCTATTTATGCATTACCATTTTACAACACAGAAATCAAAGACATTGATGCATAAATGACTTTATCAAGTTTAAGTAACTAATAAGTGACATTATCAAGTCTGGGTATCTGGACATCCAGAGTAGTGACTTTTTTATCATGCTATTACTTAGAAATTTGAAGACACTGTTCAAAAAATTTTTTCTAATAAAAACATTAAATTCCAATACAATGTTTTTTTAATGTATTATTTATGATTGTAGGCACAAACAAATTCAAAAGATGTATGGCACTATTGTGAAGACTGCTGTCTTACAAAAACAAACAAACAAACAAAAACAACCTAGGTCAAATACCATTAACAGTAATTTCTGTGAACTTTTAAAGCAACCCGGATTTGCCCAGGAGCCTACGTGTATTAAAGAACAGATGGAAGTCAGTAAAAATTTTAATTAAGTACAAAGTTATTTGATGGAGGTTTACAGAAGCCAATTATATAAAACCGTCCTTGACATTTAATTTCCAATTCTCTTCACGATTGGCAAGTAACCTGAAAACCCTCTTGGGACTGTAGCAGCTAGTTCTCTAACTTAAAGTCAATATTTTGATAAAATACAGGCTTGTCTATCCCTTTTGTACCTTGCAATCTCTATTTCACTGAGGAGATTGCAACAATGTAAAACAAAAGACAATTCTGGAAATAATCTAGAATTTATATCAGTTTCATATTTTACTGAGAAAGATATTTTTAAAGAATTTTATGAGACACAGAAATACTATGGTCTTTTAGGATTAAGCCTCTTATTTATTTCTCTCATAAAGAGCATATAAAATACACACTAGTTTTCAATCAGTCATAGGAAAGAAACAAACGAATAGCAAATACAGGTACAGTTATCCAGGACAAAAAACTTTGAGTTCTCTTAGAGAGTTAGGTATTATTGTTATTTTTAATTTATTTTTTATTTTATTTTTCTAAATTCTGGAATTAAATACCTATTTTTAAAATTATATTAATCCAACACTCTCAATCAAAACTTTCACATTAAGACTTTTAAAACACAGTTTCTTTATCCAGTTGGTTTCCTTAACTTTCCAGAAGGGTTAATGGGAATATATATTCTCTGAGTACTTGTATTCTTAAGAATGAAGATCTTTATTCTTAAATAATATTTTGACTGGATATTCCTAGATCCGACATTTCTCCCTCAAAGTAGTATATGAAAGGTCTACTGGCATCAAGTCAAGCTCTGAAGAAGTGAAATCAGGCTTCAAAGAGTGATATTTTTATCCCTTAAAGATGCTTTTTATATTTTTTTTCCATGATTGGATATTCATAAAATTCTACTCTAAATTTGGTAACTAATGAACAGTATGTGACCATAGATACCTTCCTTTGAGGCATTTCTTAAAGTGTTCAAATTAAAGTTTTCAACTATGAAGTTGTTTTCCATTTCCTTGATTGCTAAATTATTTTGTTTCATTCAGAGAACCGGTTATACCCAACATAAATTCTGATGCTAGAAATGCTTTTTTTTTCTTTATTATCAGTTCATTTGTTTGAAAGTACGAACTTTTTAAGGTTTTGAGGGAGGTGCTGGGACAAGAGCATATTAGACACCCCTGAAACGTAGGATGTCACAGTACAGAGAAGCTCTCAACAGACTGGGACAGGCAGTAAATTCTCTCTGAAACCTGAAAGACAATCACTCAGCAACTTTTCTGGCTCTGCTAACAAATTTTACATGAAAGACTCATACATGTTCAAAACTGAGGACATGCCAGTACTGCACACATACATATACTCTCTTAGCTTTCCATTAAGAGATTCATCTGTCATTAAGACCCTACAAAACCTGTCCACTGCAATACCAATGGCTCCTACAGAGATGAAGAAAACTACATGACACATTCTGGGAGAGTTTGTCAACTGAAGACTCAGATCACACATTCTCTCTCTCTCTCTCTTTTTTAAAATGATTGGATAGAACCTGTAAGGACTGGAATGGAAATAGAAAATGATGCTTTATCTATGCCATTTCTTTGCGTCAATCCAGGAGACAAAGGCTTTTTGGGCTTGAAAAATATACAGCCTTCAGCCCCCTCAGGGGGAATATTTGAAATGTCAAGAAGTGTTTCCTCCTTTCTATTTTCTCCATAAAACCCCATTCCTCATAGACAATTTCAGAACCTATAGCTCTGTGAAAACAGTAAGCACCGACTAAAAGATTAGGACAGTTTCACCTCCTGAGGGTGTGGTAGTATCAAAGAACATCACTCAGGCAGACTCAGGGATTATTCGAGGTCCAAGAGAAATGTATAGTGGTCATTCAATTTTTACCTAATTCAACTTACAAAAAAGAACCACACATACAACCTCTCTTCAACGGCTTCACAGGTCACACGATGAGCAAGTGCTAGACATTAGACCTTACGTTAGAGCCTAGGCTTTCCATGTTCTATACTGATCCCGAGTTTAGAGACAATACAGTTAGCACACACATGAGCGATGTGTGATGCTAAGAACACTCTACACACATACCTGATATAGAATGCTAGGAATTGGTAGCAATTGATCTTATTTCAGAAAATGAAATGGAAAAATAGCAATAACATCAAAAATACAATACTTTTAGAATTTGGGGGAAAATTTTGTGAAAGAAACAGTGTCTTATTAGTCTGGTTGCTTGAAAATAGAGAGCCTAAGAAAAAGTCTACGGGTTAATATTTCATTGGAAGGCTGGAATTTCAGGAAAGCAAAAATGGGGAAACGTGTAAGTGAGGCAAGGAAGCAGGGTGTGTTAGAGGACTGGCCACAGCTTCACAAGTAATCACAGCTGAGTGCTCTGTTGCAGGGAAGTGTTCAAATAAACTGTAGGGAAAGACTGTGTCCTAGAATAGGCAATTGACTACAGGGTAATTATCAATTATCTGAGGCCTCCTTTTCATTTCAGTTTCTCCTTGGGCAATGAATGCTTGCCCCACAAGGCATCAATTTTTTCACACGTTTGGATTTTGTTAACCAACCTTTACAGGCAGCTGCCAGGAAAGCAAAGCCTCCATGAGTCTAGTGAGACTCAGTGTAAATCCACTGGATCTGTTTCAGTCCCTACCATGCAAGTACAATAGATAAGCGTTCATAAACTCTATCTATGTATATAACACATAATAAATATATACTAAATAATCTAGCCTGTGTGTGTCATGAGTTCTCTTGCCATTGAAGCACAAAAGCATCCATAAATGACACAAAAATAAATGGGTGTGGTTATGTTCAAATACATTTGTATTTAAGAACAAAGGTTGTGAGGTGGCTATGCGAATGGGCTATAGTTTGACAAGCCCTACAATAGAGAACGCATCAAGGTCTTTTTGTCCCCTGGAAGAGACCAAGGTCTGTGTTGTTAGAAAATAAGGTGACCACCATGGTAGTCAGAGAGTAAAACCATAGAGACAGATCATTATACTAAAGACCTAAAAATAAAACTACATTATAATGTGATAAATAGAATAAAAATGGTA
This sequence comes from Rhinolophus sinicus, assembly GCF_057876585.1. Taxonomy (NCBI): domain Eukaryota; kingdom Metazoa; phylum Chordata; class Mammalia; order Chiroptera; family Rhinolophidae; genus Rhinolophus; species Rhinolophus sinicus. The sequence continues at coordinate 176,160,055 of NC_142516.1, forward strand.
ACTGTATTTCAGTCTTAATAAAATACAAAAGAATATAGATTATGTATTTAAAATGGGATATCAAAGGAAAAGCGATGCTTATATTAAAGGGAGAGAAACAAATTTTAAAAAGCTAAAATTAATTTCAAAACACAAGTGAAGGATAGAAACCAACATTTAGATCAAGTAAGAATAAGAAATTTGGAGCTCTCCAAAAATACTTGATATGGTAGGAAAATACTGATAAATTTCAAAATGTAGAGGCAATTGAGCAAAAAAGAAGAAAATCGTTGTTGAAACAGAACTAGAGTAATACGGAATAAAAATATTTGATTTTCAGTTTGAATCAATGAAACATCCCAAAATGGATAAAAAGCAACCATAAAACATAAAATGAATGATACATCTTTGCAACTAACAAGAGGCCTGATTCGTCAAATTTAAATAGGTCAAAGTGTTTCACGAAAATAGTAGAAAACATCTATTCCAAGTGACATTTTGAACAATTCAGTGTTGAAAAGTTCTTTTGAAAGCAGCCACACACGATAAAATGGGAAACCATGACACATTTCAAGAAGAGACTTTCATATTTCTTTACATGTAAAACCAAATACAAGGAAATACAGTAAGAATTGCTCTAACAATAGTGGAGTTATTCTAATTGCTATAATAAGTAGGCCCAGATGGAATGGCTTGAATCATGAAACAGTCATTCAAGGATGTAAACCTTGTCACTCAACCATCCTTCTGGTTTCCACAACCTCTGCACCTAGAGAGACAGACTCACAGCTATGGCCTGAAACTGGCACTTACAGTTTCCACTTACATCCCCATAGCAAGAACAGATACTTGGCCCCATCTAAGAGGAAAGGAGTCTAGAAAATTGTAGTCTAAACAGTGTACATAGGGATATAAGGAAACTGATTAGTGACTAGCAAACTGAGCATGTGCCATTACATCTGCATAGATTTGATGAGACAGTAGTGAGGGCTCTAATGTTATATTTGTAAATAATGTGTCTTTGGTCATTCTCTGCTATTTTTCATAGGAATCTGATTTCTGTATTTTATAATTCTGTTTTTAAAAGCCCATTCTCTCATCTTAAATATTCATTAATCTTGAGTCAACTTCCTATTCATTTGACTTATCTTTCTTATCTAGATGAACAATTTTGCTCATGCGATAAATCTCACATCTTAAAGAATGGCTTTAAGTTTTAGAATTGTTACCGTGCTCATAATTATTTCATATTAAATATTATTTATAACCACAAAAAACTTAACCAGCATTGAAGCTATTGTTTCTGAAGATGATTTTATAACTTAAAAAAAATGAAATAAAGTAGTTGAACAGAAAAAGAGGAATAGTTTTATCACGCCTGCAAAAATTTAATATTCAATATCAAAAAAGAATCCCAGAAACTCATAGACACAGATAATAGTTTAGTGGTTGCCAGAGGGTAAGGGGGGTGGGGGGTGGGGGGTGGGAGATGAGGGTAAGGGGGATCGAATATATGGTGATGGAAGGAGAACTGACTCTGGGTGATGAACACACAATGGGATTTATAGATGATGTAATACAGAATTGTACACCTGAAATCTATGTAATTTTACTAACAATTGTCACCCCAATAAATTTAATAAAATAAATTAAAAACAAAACAAAACAAAGAATCCCATAACAGGTTGGATTTTAAAATACTGTGAATTTAAGAATGAGTTTGTTCCAACAAATGAAGATTCGGAATGGTCGTAAATACTATTTTCTCTACTAATGGAGATTTATATTGTGATAAATCTGAGTGCAGGTAGTATTGATCAGTTCAACGTAAATTCAGTGAATGGAAGAAACAAGAAAAAGTAAAAATAAACCATCTAACATGTTTTGCATTAGTAAAATAGTGTTCATTTGTGTGTAAATTTTCTTAATTGTATTAATAAACATAAGAAATGGTCCATAAACAAATCAGTCGTATCTGATGCAGAACACATAAAACACAATTTTCATATTCATACTTCCTTTGAAGAACAGATGTTTAATTCATAGTAATTAATTTATAATAGCTGCATGCGATTAATAGAAGAATATTTGTTAACCTGAAGAATATAATTACAACAACTTGTTACTGATTTGCTGACAAATCAAGATCCATTGTGTAGCTGATTTCTAATTTTACTGACACAAGTTATAAAAGTTAAAAGTAGATTAAAAAGCAAACTAAATTTCTCACACTAAATAATCACAACTACATCAAATTTTAAATAGTACCTAGCCAAATTCAGAGCTTTTACATATTTAATATATCTCTATGTATGATATATTTCTAAAAAGTAATTTTAATCCAAAAATTCTACAATTGAATATCCTTTGGCAATAAAAATAAATACATCTCCTGATGCATGGCACACTATGGATGATCAATGGAAAAGAAAAAAGGCTAAGAGAAAGTAGTCAGGCTCAAAAGAACACATATTTTCTTAACTACAAATTTACCTAAAATGTCCAGAAAAGGCAAATTAGATTTGCAGTTATTAGGTCATAAATGTAGGATTGGGAAATTACTTCAAATGGGTGCATTGGATTTTTTGGGAATGATGGAAATGTTCTAAAATTGAATTGTAGTGTACAACTCTAAATTTGGCTAAAAAAAATTATTGAATAGTACTTTTTACATGAGTGATTTTTATTTTGTGTATATTTTATCCTCAATAAAGCTGTCAAAAGTACTATAATTTACCTTGTGTTCTGTGTGCCACTGAACAGCGACTCTATAAATGAGGGATGTCTACAATGTCCTGTCCTCAAAGCCCTGCTCAGCTCCTCCAGACTCCCGCCTATGGCTTCTTTTATGGAGTCAGCCCATCTTATATTTGGTCTTCCTCTTTCCTGCTGCTTCTTTTTGCCCCAGCAGTATTGTCTTTTCCAAGGAATCCTGCCTTCTCTTCTCATGATGTACCTGAAGTAGGACAGCTTCAGTTTTGTCGTTTTTGCCTCCAGTGCTGTCCCAGGATTAATTTGCATTAGGACCCACTAGTTCATCTTTCTGGCGATCAAGGGTATCTATAGAGATACTCTCCAACACCACATTTTAAATGAAGTCATTTTTTTCCTGCCCTGTTTCCCTGAAAATAAGACTTAGCTGGACCATGAGCTCTAATGCATCTTTTGGAGCAAAAATAAATATAAGATCTGGTATTATATTATATTATATTATATTATATTATACTATATTATATTATAGGTACATTATATCATAAAGTCCTAGTCTTATATTATAGTAAAATAAGGCCTGGTCTTATGTTTATTTTCGCTCCAAAAGACGCATTAAAGCTGATTGTCCAGCTAGGTCTTATTTTCGGGGAAACACGGTATTCCTCACTGTCCAACTTTCGCATCTGTAATAGTAATTGGGAATACAAGGATGTGGATGATCTGAGCCTTGATCCTTAATGACACATCTTTGTTCTTGGTGAGCTTTCCTAACTCTTCCATCACTGTCCTTCTGAGCCTCAGCTTTCTCTTGATTTCTTGGCTGCAGCTTCCGTTTGAATTGATGACTGAACCAAAGTAAGCAAAATCTTTAACAATTCAATATCTTCATGGTCTTTGTTGAAGTTGTAAGACTAAAAGTGAAAAATTATATAATTCTCTCAAGAAATTAAGGAAAAAAAACATTTGTTTAATTCCATATACATTGATTCTGTAAACTAGGAATATAAGGGAATTTCTTCAACCTAATAAAGGGGATCTACAAAAGACCAACACTGTATTTAACAACGAAAAACTGAATATTTTTCCCCAAAGACCAGGAAAGGAAGAAGCAGATTTGACTGTACTAATATTCCTCAATATCACATTGCATGTCTTAGTCAGGTAAATAAGGTGAGAGAAAAAAAAAAAAAGAGGTGAGAGTCATCTATATTGGAAAGAAGGGGAAAACAAACAAACAAACAAACAAAAAACTGTATCCACAGACAACATGATTGTCTTCCCTGAAAATACCAGAGTAGCCACTAAAATGTTAGTTGAACTAATAAGTGAATTTAGCAAGTACTGTGTTTCCCTGAAAATAAGACCTACCCAGACCTTTAGCTCTAATGCGTCTTTTGGAGCAAAAATTAATATGAGACCTGATCTTATATGATGTTATATTATATAAGACCCCGTCTTATATTAAAATAAGACGGGGTCTTATTTTATTTTTTACTCCAAAAGACACATTAGAGCTAATGGTCTGGGTAGGTCTTATTTAGGGGAAACACAGTACATAGGATTCAAGGCAAATATACAAATATTGGCTGTTTTTTATGTAATAAAAATAAACAATTGGTAATTGAACAATTAAAAAAAAACATTTATAATAGTACCAAAATTATCTTTTTAGGTAGATAAAATCTAACAAGTTATATGAAGTTGTGTATCTGAAAATATGAAAAGAATGATGAAAATATTCAAATAAAACCTACAGGAAGAAAACATAGATCATCTATGTTTGGAAGCCTCTTAGAATTTAATCCATAAATTCAGTGTCAAGGAATGCAAAGTACAATAGCCCAAATAATTTTGAAACAAAAGAACAAAGTTGGAAAATTCATACTGTTTGATTTGGGGACTTTATGAAGCAATAGTAAACAGCTAATTAGGGCTTTCATGATCAATGAAACAGAATAGAGCCATAAATGGTCCTGAAAATGTATGAGGTGTGATCAAACAGTATGGTGAATGATTAAATAAAAATTATTACAGTAAAAGACACTTTGCCATTAATCTCCCTGAATCCCCCCCCCCCCCCCCCCCCCCCCCCCCCCCGCTTCGAACACACTTATCGCTTTTGCCACTTTCTGAAGCAGTTCTGGAAGTCCTTTTTCATGAGTGTCTTCTGTTGTGCTCTCATGGCTGCCTCGATGTCCTGAATCATTTTGACTTTGGGGAAGAGCCAGAAGTCGCACGGTGCCAGATGACTGAACCAAAGTAAGCAAAATCTTTAACAATTCAATGACTGTTAAATAAGGTGGAGGAAGACACACCGTTATGTTTTTATTTGACAGAAATTGCAGTATCAGAAGTGATGTGTCACAGCCACTTAGCTGTCATGATGGAGGGTGAAGTAAAGATACTCACAAAAGAGGACCTCCAGAGCTGCTTCAGAAAGTGGCAAGAACGATGGGATAAGTGCTTTTGAAGCGAGGGTGGTGTATTTGGAGGGGGAATAATGGCAATGTGTTTTCACTGTAACAATTTTTTTTTTTTTAATTTAAACATTCACTGTATTTGTTGATCACACCTGGTACAGTTAATTGATTCTTTTTTTACTAGGGAGTAAAAACAATTATTGGAGAAAGAATATTCTTTTCAACAAAAATGATGGAAAATTGGGCATCTGTATATAAAAATAAAGTGAACAATAGCCATTGTTCAGAGAATGTGAAATTAATTCAAAATTTAAACCTAAAAATACTCAAAACTATAAAAGCTCATTAAGAAAATTTAGGAGATTGTCTTTTTAAGTTTAAATTAGTTAAACAGTTGTTAGACATCAAGATACAAGTGCAAGCCATAAAAACAAAAATAATATATTGAACTTTATTAAAATTTAAAAAAAATTAAAAAATATCTGTTTTTAAAGTGAATGTTTTTAAAAATGAGAAGATAACTCATAAACTAGGAGAAAATAACTTGCAAATTTTACATTTATTAAAGCACTTAGAATAGACAATAAATGCTCAGAATATAAGAATAACAAAACAATCTAATTTGAAAAATTAGCAAAAGGTTTAAACAGGCAATTCACCAAAGAAAATACATGGATGGCCAACAATCACGTGAGAAAAGATGCTCAATGATATTGGTCATTAGTGAAATGCAAATTCAAAACACATTGCTATCACATCTTTTCATGTGATTGGAGAAACTAGAAATCTCACGAATGATGGTGAGAATGAAAAAGGTACTTTGAAAAAGTATTTGACATTTTTTAAAGTTAAATACACAGTTGTCATATGAGTCAGCATTGTACTTCTTGATATTTACCCAAAGTCAATGAAAATTTATGTCTACAGAAAAGCCTCTGAACACACTTGTATTGAAAATGTATTAATAATCTTCAAAAATTAGAAACAACCCAAATGTCTTTCATCTAGTGAATGAATAAACAAACTGGAATGTATCCACACAATGAAATACTATGTAGCAATACAAATAAACCAATTACCAAAATATGCAGGGTATGAATTAATCTCAAATAAATTATTCAAAGTGACTAAAAGAAACGAGCTTCAAAGAAACCAAACTACAGAGATTATATATTATATACTTATAAGGCATTCTGGAGATGGCACAAGTACAGGCACAAAAGAGTTCAGTGGTTGTGCGGATATGCTGAGTAAAAACAGACATTAAGTATATTTTTTGGAGGGTGATGAATTTGACAGTAGTACTGGATATGCACCTGTATGCTTTGTCAAAACATGGCGCTGTACACACAATGGTTGAATTTTACTCCACCAAGATTATATATAAGTACACCTGACTTAAAAAATCAAAAGAATTTCCAGGAAATTCTTTTTATCTTAAATACGATTATATTTTCTATTAGACCTAATTTTTTTGGCTGGTTACACAAGAAGTTATAAGATCAAACTACTTTTTAAAGTAGCACAACTTTTACTGTAACATAAGAGAGATTTACAATTTCTATCTGTTACATATAGTATATTTTACCAGTTTCCCTTTAAGCTTTGCTTAAAGAAGAATAACGGGTATATGTTAATTGATAAAAATACTACATTTTATGAGTTACTCTGATTTTTTAAGTAATTTTGCAGTAGGTTAAGAATACATAAACCCTGCTTAAATTATATATAACCACCATTTTCTAAGAGGGAAATAAATAGCAGGTGGGTAATTAATGTTCTTTCTTATGAGAAACATCTTTCAAAAATCATTGGCTTGTTCTCCATAGAGCACTGCATGTGACAAGGATCCTGATTATTCTGAAGTACCTGGCTTATTGCTCCTTCATGAGGGTGATGTTTATGAAAACAAACAATGCACACTTATTCCCCATCTCCTCGCATGGGTAATACAGTTCTAAATAGTAAGGTATGCTTTTTCAATTCAAATGCATTTTTATGGTATTATAATATAAATCATACTTTCTGTTCTAATTCAAACAATACATATAGCTAAAATATAAAACCGTTTCTATGTAGAAGCAGGTAGAATAGAGTCAGTAGGATCAGGTAAGCCATGTGATGTCCTAAATGACATGAAGCAAATTTATGTAAATTTAATTTCAATGATACCAAAACTTATTTTAGAGGAGGAAATCACATATAAATTTAAAATCACCAGTGATTCTTATGATGGTTGGTTAAAATGATTTGGTAATGCGCCCTATGGTGTTCTAGAGGAGACATGAAGATGCATGACATGTTTACATCAATCATCTCTTACAGTGTGGGGTGGGAAGGGGTACTTATTGTGAATTTCTATTGAATACCCAAACATCAAACTTCACTGTCCTCAATACTGTAAGGTACTATACCACAAAATCATGTAAACATTTTTTTTTTAATTCTTCACTTCTCTAATTTAATGTTTATTGAGTAATTTCATTGCAGTAATTATCCAAGACTCTGGTGTGTGTAAACCCAGACCAGGTGGATGGATCGACAGATAGACAGACAGGATAGTATTTAAAGTACATGGGCTAAAAGCTTATTGAACTCAAACATGAAAACAAAATTTTTGCTATACTACATTTTGTGCTGTCTGCCCTTTCACCCCACTGCACTTTTTAATTTCTTCCATATTTTATGCAAGCATCCAGATGGCATGATAGTATCCTTAATAGATACTTGTATGCTGCCTAATAATTGGCCCTGTATATTTTTTTTCATTACTATGTACACAGTATCTATGTATTGACCAATTATTTTCACACTTTCAATATCTAAGGATGAGAAAGGCACACCAGCTATCTTGGGGCTCTCACTTTAGTACTCTGTTAGGATATTAGAGTTGACCTTTGAACAATACCATTTGAAATGTGCAGGTCCACATATACATGGACGCTTTTCAATAAATATTGTAAATGTATTTTCTCTTATATTTTCTTAACATTTTCTTTTCTCTAGTATTACTTTATTGTAATAATACAGTATATATTATGTTACACATAACACACAAAATATATGTTAACTGACTGTTTATGTTATCAATAAGGATGTCAGTCACAAGGTGTTATTAGTAGTTAAGTCCTGGGGGGCTCAAAAGTTAAATATGGATTATCAACTGTGTGGGGGTCAGAACCCCTAATCCCCACACTCTTCTTGGATCAACTGTACTCTTTTTTGTAGGCCAGTGGCTATTGTTTCCCCTTTTTATTACATAATATAAACATTTCCTATAAAATACACTCATTTCATTAAATTTAAAGCATCTAATGGTACATATGGAGGATTACCAACTGACGGACATATTGGGGGTTTCCTCTCTACAGAAGTAGCTCAGTGGTCAAGACAGAGATGTTAAATAGATGAAGATAAGAACGGATATTTCATAACTTTCCTGTTGTACATCACATGGTTATTTAATTTGTTTCTCCCTGTAGCTATACACACATTTTGAATGTATCTGGGTGCCAAACAACTTATAAAATCTGATTAGTTGGGAGTTTTTATGTATTCTCTAATTTAGTGCCACTAACACATTTTAATGTCTCAGGTTCACAATTTCTAAGTCAGGGGTAAAAATAAGCACACACTGAATGATATTTAATGAGTAATAAAAGTACCATTTGAACAGAGAATTAGTAATATAACCTTTAAGCTCCGGCTCTCTTAGGTATAATATATAGCCATAGGAGATATGATTTATAATTGATGGTATAATTTCAAGTTTTGTCTTTTTCATCACTAACTCTGCTCCCTTTTCAGAGAGCTGTCCCTGTAATAACAGAATCAGGTAAAAAAGGCAACTGTTTCTAGTACCTGTAACTAAGAAAAATCCCAGAAAAATGAATGTATACCATCTACTGGTTGTCTACATTTGGTCCCTCTCATTCTTAGCTATGAGAATGAGAAGATTTTATGTCCCTTCAGAATCCCTTATTCTGTCAGAGTATTGTGACTATCAGTCCATAAGGTTAACGATTAGTTTTGGATAGAGCAAGAGCATGAGTCATTTTATTGCTTGCTAATTAATTGCAAATGATATTATGATTTCAGTGAAATAATACTATTTTTGTCAGAATATGACTTCAAATAGTGTTTCACAAAATAAGCTTTATTTCCATGAAAGAAAAGAAATCACATTTGTTTAGAAACTCCATCATTCAAAAGATAAATTGTCTATTTAGTTATAATAACTATTCCAAGTAGTGTATTAATATGTTATAATCTTCAACTCCCCTTGTTTATACATTTAAACTAAAATATTTGCATCAAACATAAACAAATATGGAGATTTGTCTCAAAGCAACACATACAAACAAATAAAACTGAGTGCTTTCAAAGTATAAATCATTTTCTTTTCTTTTTTTAACGAAGAGAATCAAGTTGTATGAAGATCACTATGACCACTGATGGCTCTGGAAGTCAACATAATAAACAAAGAGCATTCACTGGTTACTTCTAATTCAGAACCATGTTACATATGCCAGAGTTGTACTGTATATAATGCTACCTGCCTATATGACATTATATAGTCCAAAAATTATATTAACTTTATTTCAAAGCAAAAAACAGGATAAATAGCTGAATCGCACAAACAGTGCAACAGTATTTCCAAAAGTAGTATTTCTTCTCAGATTACATTGATATGATGACTAATTTTTTTCAATTCCAGATTTACATTCCATCATGCTTTAAGTACGCACTGTAAATGTGCATTCTGTAGCTGATTTTTGTCAATATAATAAAAATCTTTTTAAAAAATCACATTCAAACAATTGAAAAATAGTTGTTTTAAGTGTAATGTTAGGGAAAAAAGTTAGCCGAGCTAAGCTAGTGAATAGGCTGTTTTGACTTTGAAGAAGTGAAACTGATAATACCACTTTAATAATAATAATGAAACCTGACAGATTTACTTTTAATAGTCAGCTGGAAACACTATCTGCCATTTCTAATGAATCAGATGGGATTGGAATATGTTTTTCCACTTACTAACAGAAGAAAATAATTTTATTCTTTAGAATACATTTTGGAATTTGGGATCCTTTCTTTGCTATTTGATTCTGTCATCTAATCATACAGAATACTTTGGGTGTATATTTCACATGGATTTTTAATCTTTAAGGCCCTTACCGTGGAAAGTGGTATAACACTATAACAAAATTTTGCGTATTCTAGTTTATCTTAATTGTTCTTTTCCTTCAACCTTGCTCTCTTTCAAAATCTTTGTTTTCACTACAACCAAAATACACATTATATCATATCACACTATTATTTAAAAACTTTTATTGTGTTTGCATTTCCCTACAGGATAACTCAATTGAACTCTTATGTTCAAAGAGCTTCATCAACCTGCTTAATCAACCTTCCCAGAATTATTTCTTCCTACTCAACTCCTGTTGATATTTGTGCTTTAGTCTTACAGTCTTAGAGTAGCATAAAGGGACTACTCTTAAGTCCCTTTATATGATCCCTGCTTCCTCATTTCTACATAGTGTCAATTCTGTTTTCTCTTTCTGGAATGTTCTCCCCTTCCTCCTACCTTGTGCATCTGGTTTAGTGAGAAGCTATTTAACTCATACATTTTAGTCTTCCCCTTCTCTATATTAACTTTCTTGAAATATTTATTCAGTAGTGACTATTTTGTGGTTTCTTTTCTATTTACTTATGCATTGTTTTCATATGAATTTAATCCAATGAAACATAATAATCTTTTCACTGTGAGTTTCATAACAGATTGTATATTCCCTGAGAGTAGAGAACTTTTGTATTCCAACTTTTCCTCAATGATTAGAATAGATGTGTCATGTAGAAAACCTCAAAATAGTTTGATGAATGTACATAGTTAGCAATGGTTATATAATTTTTAACTTACATATTAACTTACATATTTATATTCATATAGTCAGTGGTATCAATGAATGATGATGAGAAAAAAGTGTATTCAGGTGAGGTTTTAAAAATATTACCAGCTAATATATAAAGGCTTATATATCTAAATACAGAGGATTAGAACATTTGGTCTCATTTTTTAAATTAAAAAAAAATATTGTAAGTAGAAAAAATATACTAAAACCAGAAAACTGATTATGAGAAATAACTCTGTTATTTTTGATGTTTGAATTTTTTTTTTAACTAAAGAAAATGAGTTTCTTGACATTCTTCACTGTAGTATTTTTAAAAACATTTAACACTAATATACATTTATTATCTAAATTGAAATGTTGTTTTCTACAGAACTGACTTTTCTTAAAGTCAGTGTAAAGCAGGGGGAGAATCAGGTTGAGAAATTAATCAATTTAAAGCAAAAAAGACAATTAAATATTAAAAAACACTATATTCAGTTTAGACTCAGCTAAGGTAAGGCCCAATAAAAATCTGTCAGAAGTGAGAAGAAACTAGTAACTGAGAAGATTTATGAACTTGGAAAACCAATATTAAAGTCTTATAATTTTACCAACAAACTAACTCCTGGAATCAAGATTAAACATAAATGCCTGGGCAACTAAACATTTATTTATTTTCAATTTAATATAAAATTCTGCATACAGGGAACTTAATTATTGAAGTGAATAATAGGTATCTGATTATGAAAATGAAGTAAATGTATTTTTTTTGGTAATTTAAGAAACTATTTACAAACAAGTCATCCACATGTGACTCAAAGGTGATTATAAGCTTCTTAATTTAAATTGTAAAAATATGTAATTAACTTGTATTAAACTTTTACTAGATCTTAACTAATACTTAATTGAAATAACAATAATTTACATAAGCTCATATGCCACTGAATGAGCCCTTTTTTTCTAACTGTTTAGAACCAAGCTAAAATTTACAGCATCTTTTGAGGTTATTGAGTTTTGTAAATCAATTTTAATGCAAGTGACTTCTGGATTTCCAGTGTCAGTCAAAACCAGATTGATCAATCTGCCTGAAATGCACAAAACGATAGTTTTCAAGGTATTAAACAAAGTGGGAACAAACAAATATTTTGTTTCAGTGTTGTTCCATCAAAGAAGAAATCTATATAGCTGAAGTTTTCAAGCTTCTTTTGGTCTTTGCAGAACCACTGTGTTATTTATTCCCCCTCAGATGTTCCATCACCAGTCCTGTGAGTTTTCCTCCTATAATCTTCCAGGTATAATATCCCACCTCTGCCCTTTAATTCCCATAGGTTTGGTGATGGTGGCTGCTTCCTACACTTAATACCTGTATTATCTCATCCTGGAGGTGGTAGCTCTTTCCTTTACTTAGTAGTCACTGCATCACATCAGCCTACCCTTTTTGATCTTTCAGCATTATACTTTTCAGGATTTTCTCATTGAACAATAACTTTAGACATTTAAAGAATTGCCACATTTTTTTCTCTCTCCCTGGAGATGGAATTAAAATTCCAGGGGATTATTTTGGTAGTGAGGCATATGATTATTAATTTCTAACTAAACTTGTTGATTTAACGGGAATGTGTTTTCACGTCTTTTCTTCAATATCATTAAACCTCTATAATGCCAATTATTGCTCTATCTCCTTGTCAAGGTTGAAGGATTCACTTTCAGAGGATTTTTCATGGAGATAATTTCTAATGTTTTTCATCTGAGCATGGAACAAGTTGATGTTCTTCTATGGGATCTAATAAAACCTTATGAATCTCGGTCTCAGAAACACTCCATTGCTCAAAATCATCTTGATAATTGGTAATTTCTAAGAAGCAAGATCAGCTAGAATTCTTAATGGGAATTGTAACAGAGATACAAAATAAATGCTTGACTATATTTTACAGTTGAAATATGTTTAACATTTCTCCTCTAAGTTTCTTAATTTGGTAAATAACATACCTTTCTCCAGAACACAATTTTTTGAGAACAATAAGAATTTGGTACTTATTGGCTTTGTGTGTTTAGATATATCGCTTACGTTATATTTTAATTTCTTTATCTCTAAAATGGTAATAATTATAATACCTACTATAAGAATATCTTCTTGATTCTTCCTTAGCCTATGTATTCAATTTAATTTTTTTTCTTTCCAAGAAAATGTTCGTCTTTCTAAGGTCATTACTTATTCAGTTTCCCCTAATTTACTATATAATCTCTAATATAAATAGTTAAAAATAATGTTCTCAACTGAATGAAAAAAAACATTACTATTAAAAATTGGCATCACATTTCATTTAATTACAAAATTTTAAATTGTAATCTTCTAAAGTGTACATATGTACAAAACTCCTATATTTAAAAAATATATATTGAATCATTTTATATTTATTTCCTAAAGAGGAATTTTGGTTATTTCCTTAGGGCATTTTTTTTTTCTTTTTACTTAACATAAATGTTATTGCTACTAATGATGGATATATATATATATATATATATATATATATACACACACACATTTATATATATAATACATATATATTATATATAGTATATGTAAATATACATATATTATATATAATATACATATATGTAATATATACATATATTATATAATATGTATGTATATTATATATAATTTTTAAATATATAATTTTTTATTATCTAGAACCATATTATTCTTTAAAATTTGATTACCTTAATTGAAATATGCAGTCACTTTAATCCACCTGTAAACTCCACGAGGAAATTGAGGATTACAGGATTAAGCAAATTGCTGAATGTTAAACATCTACAAAATGAGTTGAGATCTAAATCAAGCCATTTCTGTCTGCTCCCAAACCCATAACCTTAAACATAATTTAAATTACATTTAATTAGCTAACATGCTTAATCAAAAACAAGGGAGAATATATTAAGATGTAGCTCATAGTGACTAGGCAAACAGTATTTATTGGTGAAATAAGGTAAGTGTTAAATTGTTTATAGCAAGATGCCATCCATGATTTTATTTTTTCATACAAAAAAATAAATAAATAAAACACTGTTGTGTCCTATAAATACAATTCACTTTTACACTAGAAAACATTCAAGACTAATATCTGCATTCAAAATCTAACAACCTTCTGTTAATACAAATAGATAAAGACATAAAAGGGTTTTGAGGGAGACTATAAGTGTGTGATAATGTGAAAACAGTCAGCCTCATGTTTCTGCATTGAATTATTACTATTATTATATGGAAGCTTCATATAAAGTTCCATTCCACTTAGTAGCCAATTGTTACAAACCTTAACATGACCTAGGATAAGAAAGAACTTTCTGAATGGATTATTCAGCAAGAACAATCCTGTATAGTAATATAGGAAAATCATGAACTAACTACCCTGAGAAATATTGTAGGATTCTTGTCCCTGGGCTAGATAGCCCTTCCGCAATGGTGATAAAATGATTACGTAGGACACAATTCTCATTACAGAATTTAAAAGTTCCTATATGAGAGGCACTATGATGGGAGGCTCACACTATTTGTACAAATAGTAATGAATGTAGAAAGTACATTTGTAGTTTAGGTTGACAAAGTTTTAAAACAAACTATGACAATAGTGAGTGAAGCAGCAGTTAATTCCCTAGAGGTGCTTTGATTTATAAATAGAACCAATTTATTTCTAGTAAAAGGATTAGTCAAAACAAATTATTGGTTCTGGTTTCTGGTTCCACGTGTAAGGAGCTTGGAAGTTTCCATTCTATCTTAACAACAAGTAAAAAGGCCAAACAGATTGAAAAATTAACAACTCTTTTTGGCTTCATCAGAGAGGGTAGGACACAGGGTAAACCTCTACCTGAAAGACTGGAGAGACAGACAGGAGAATACATAGAGTCAGGTCACTGGAGCAGAGACTCGTTAGCAGAAACAGCTCTGGACACCAGTGCCCAGGCAAGAAAATTTGAACTGTATGTAACTGGTGAATTAGTGGAGGCTCAGCATGGACAACTCAGAGTTAAAAACTCCAGGGGGTCCAAGTTATAGGGAGAGCCCCCATGACATTTTGAGATTCACCTTCAGTAGCTTGACCTGGTTCCCACAATAAATACTAGAGAAAAAAAAATCCCCTCATGCTTTTGACACTGAGAAGGGAAAAGGAAACATTATTGTAATATCCCAGAGCACTCTGTTCTTAATAAGGCCTGCTCTCAGGAGAAATTAGTTAACCAGAGCTTAGCTCGCTGAGTGTTAGTTGAGTTTAACAGACCTGAGGAAAGAAAATACCCAGCTCCAGACCACTCTAGCTAACCGATTCCACCTAAGAGGAGAGAAAAACCTGAGAAATACTTGTGAAGTTCATAGTCCATTAAAAAACTGAAACCTCACTAATCATTTGAGAAATGCAAATAAAAATCACAATGAGATACCACCTCACCCCAGTCAAAATGGCTATCATCAATAAATTAACAAACAACAAGTGCTGGAGGCGATGTGGAGAAAATGGAACCCTTGTGCATTATTGGTGGGATTGCAGATTGGTGCAGCCACTATGGAAAACAGTATGGAGGTATTTCAGAAAAACTGAAAATGGAACTATCTTAGGACCCAGCAATTCCACTCCTAGGTACCTATCTGAAGAAATCCAAAACTCTAATTCAAAGAAATGTATGTACCCCTATGTTTATTGCAGCACTGTACACAATAGCCAAGACCTGGAAACAACCGAAGTGCCCATCGGTAGACGACTGGATTAAGAAACTGTGGTATATTTATACAATGGAGTATTATACAGCCATAAAGAAGAATGAAATCTTACCATTTGCAACTATGGATGGACCTAGAGACCATTATGCTAAGTTAAATAAGTCAGACAGAGACAAATACCATATGATCTCACTTACATGTGAAATCTCAAGAAAAGAATAAATGAACGAACTAACCAGAAACAGTCTCAGAGATATAGAGGAAAAAACTGAGGGTGGCAAGATTAGAGGGGGATGAGGATGTGGCAGAAGGTGAGGGGATTAGAAAGCACAATTGGTAACCTCAAGATTGCCACAGGGATACAAAAGTCAATTTGGGGAATGTAATCAATAATGTTGTAAAGATTTTGTAGGGCATCTGATGGACACTTGTCTTATTAGGGAGACCACTTCAGGGATGGTGTAGATGCCTGATCACTGCACTGTACACCTGAAGCTGAAGCTGAACAATAATGAATGTCAAGTGTGTGTGTGGTGTGTGTGTGTGTGTGTGTGTGTGTGTGTGTGTGTGTGTGTGTATGTATATATACCAGAAGTGAAGTACAGCATTAGGAATAGAGACAGTGGAAATGAAATCGCTGCATGCAACATCAGAGGAGTAGTAGATTGGGAGAGGGGGTTATCACTGTGTGAGGGATATAAATGATAAATGTCTAACTATTACATTGTTTTGTACACCTGAAACTAAAAACAAAAAAACAAAAAAAACTGAGACCTAATGAGGCCCCTCCAACCACACCTCAGCACCACATTACTAAAGGGCTATTTAAAGCCATTCTATTTATCCAGTACATTATGCCTGGCTATCAAGAAAAAATTACAAGGCATACTAAAAGGCAAAACAAAATTTTTTTGAAGAGACAAAGCAAGCATCATAACTGGACATGGCAGCGATGTTGGAATTATCAGACCGGGAATTTAAAACAACTATGATAAATATGCTAAGAGCTCTCATGGATAAAGTAGACAGCATGCAAGAACAGACCAGCAACGTAAGCAGAGAGATAGAAATCATAAGAAAACTAAAAAGAAATGCTAGAGATAAAAACAAACAAACACACTAACAGCAATGAAGAATGTCTTTGATAGGCTAAACAATGATTAAAAATGTAAAGCAAATTTATTTATTCCTTATGTGTCTGAATTGAATGCAGAGATTATTTATTTTTAAGCAAGGCAAATAATGTACTTGGAAACTACACAACCTCCTCATGTCCCCTCAAAGCAGCCACCTGCAATTGTCAGTACAGAACACTTCACCTTGTCCCATATCTTACTGAATGTATGGAAATGGGCTTTCTGAATTGTAGCAGCCATATCTTCATCAGTGTTCTGCTTCCAATTTTGAGACAATTGTGCATTTTGTAGTAGGGAGTAACTAAACTGGCCCAGGTGTGGTATCATGATCTGGCTCCCTTATGACCCAAGTTCTTGTGAGATGGAATAGATTATTTCCCAAATGCAAGAGGACTACTGATGTTCTTGTTATTTTGGTTTGTTGTTGTTGCTGTTTGTTTCTAAGGCTTTACTTCAAAGGAAACTTACAAAATAAATTTTTAGATTATTGTAGAATGTGCACTTTTCTCTGTTTTAGTTTCAGTATTCCACAGCTTCTCCAATAAATGCACCATAGTCTTATCTATTTATTCCCCACTAAGTACGGTGTAAGGAAAATGGTCGCACTAATGAATTGAGAGTAGGTTTTGTCTATGCTTGGGCCAGAGCTACAACAATAACAAAAACAACAGGGATAACAAGTATAATGAATTCACAGTGAATTAGTATTACTCTAATGAGGCTATAAATATTATCCCCGTTGTTTTTGTTACTGTTGCGGCTCTGGTCCAGGCATAGACAAAACTAAGTTTTCCCTTCACTATTTCATCCACCTTGCCAATGATGTTTTGAAGCTGAAAACCATACTTTTCAAAATAGTTATTGTGTATATCTTCACTTATAATCTCATTTTATATTTTAATTAAACAAATGTATTTGATATTTCTTCTCACTTCTTCCCAAATGCATCTTTTCTACCACTAAATAGTTACACTGACTTAAATCCAATGTTACAGGAAGCGCTTACATTCTTGTCATAAAACTAGAACAATCAGCTATGCCTCTAGGTTGCTAGAGGCAAATGTCATTCTGACTGACTTGAAAGGATTAATGACCTTCTGGGACCTTGGCATTAATTGTACAACCTGCATGAAATATGCCTCTAGAAAACTCTATATTTGTCCAATACTGGAAAGTGAACTTCTTGTACGAAAAATAAAGCCCACATCCCCAAATGACTTGGCCTTCTCACTTCTGTGAAAAAGTACAGTGCAAACTGGTAACAGATAAAATGCTACTTTTGTTTTTTATAAAATTCTATGAAGTTTGAAAAGCACTTCTTTTTTAGTCCCAAACATATTTATAAAAAATCAGAAAGAGGTTAGCCGAAAATAATTCACTAACTTTTGAGGAGAGTTGATGAAAAAAATACATTTAAATTATATATAAAGAATATGATGACAATTATAGTAACAAACTTAAGTTTTTTTCTTTGCAAAACTCAAATAGGAATTATTATAATTGAAATTGATTATATTTACCTTTACTGGAGATGTAGAATGGTTATTTTCTTCTACAATCTTTAATATTATATGATTGTGGTTTATTGGGCATAGTAAAAATAAATTACCTGATTTTTTTTTCTTTCAGGAAATATTGATAGTAAAAAATATTTTCCCTTTGTATACAGAGCTAGTATGTTGGTTTATTTAAAACAATTTTAAAAATGAGTACATTATTCTCATGTTAGAAGCTATGCATGTTCATTTCTGGCCAAACATGTTTTCCAACCACTTTCACTCAAAATATTCCTTTAATCTGGAATATTTTTCCATTAGACATATGTTTTTAACAACAATTGCGTTTATCCAGTGGCAAACTTTACAGTAAGAATCATTTGACCTACTAGAACATCGTTTAGAAAAATAATATCTTCTTCCTCTGAAAGAATGTCTGTAATTTTTACACAGCACTTTTGCACTAATTACATTTTTATTCACATACTTTATTTCACTGACTAATATATGAGTTCCTTCAAGGCAGCATCACATTGATGTTTGCATCACCTACATGATCTACCAGAACAAAATAGAATCACGCAAGGAAATAACTTTTTATTTGCATTAAAATTCTTACTACTTATTATGTGTCATTAAGGATATTATTTGATCTTGCTGAATTTCACCTGTCTTATTAATAAATTGATGACATTAATACCTGTCTCAAAGCATGTCGGTGATGATTAAATACAGTGATATTCATGTCACATAAAAGTCACTCTTTAAATATTTATTCCTTCCCTGTAGAAGATGCTCTTTACATATTTTTTAAAAAACAGATAATAAAATTGCATAAATGTATTACAGACTGCTGGTTCTTGAGATGGTAGGAAGGTTGTTATAGGGAAAGATGTTAGGAATTTCTAGGTTCAACAAAAATTTGGAAGAGCAAGATTAATTTTACTGTAAGTTGGAGATTACAGTATAAGGATGCAGTCAGTTATCTTTCATCTCTGAAATTAAGTTGAAAATACGGATCGATGTATTTCTTGAATGTTATTAAAAATGTAAATGAAATTAGGATAATTTCAAAATAAATTATAATTTAAAAAATGTGTTTGCAATTCAGTTTTTAAAAAGATCAACCCCTTCCTAGAATCAATGGAATTTGTCAATCAAATTGTATTCCACTCTCCTATTAAGTGTGTTGATATTTAATCCATGTGCATCTATTATGATAATTTCCTGGGAACCTTAATTTTAAGCAGACAGAAAAAAAGTCCCAGTTCATTATTTCTCACAGAATGACTCAAAAATCATGCCCGTTATATCTACAAATGTCTTTCACCTTTTCTGGATCATTTCCTTCCCACATTGTTTCATTGATTTTGAGAATCACCCCATATTATTTCTTAGTATTTAACTTTTTAAATTAAGTTAACCTCATTCCACATCTGTTCCTTGACATCAAAGAACCCTAATTAAGTAATAATGTAACTTTAAGATTAATTATCAACTTTAAAAAGAAATGGACAATTTGTATTCTTCCTATTTTTACCAGATATTTCCTGGCCTGTTAAAAAACAGGCTAAATGCTTCCACTTGAAGAACTAGCTTTCTGATAAACCGTGTTACCCACCCATCGTACAATGTAGTTTTTATTTCTGTTTGTATTAAAAGTTGTATTTAAAATGTAGTTTTAAATGTGCTGCCTTAACGTATATACCTCACATTCATTCTTTAACTAAGTAGGTTTTGTAAGAATTCTAAACCAAATGCCCCAAAATTATCAGATTCAAAATTAAACTTCAACTGATCTAGCCTCTTTATCTCATGTGGCTTTTTATGCATACATGTGGCATTTTATTCTCCTTAAATATCACTTCTCCATTGAATCCTCTAACATGGATTCCCTTTAACTTTTGATCATTCTTTGCATTTTTTTCTGTTTTCATGCATTGTTCTAACTCCCTTAATATTGAATTCCATTATGGCTTCAGTCTAGCCTTGTTTCATCTGTCATCCTTATAATCTCTCCCTTTAGTCAGTTTAACAATATAAATTTTTAAATTTCACATATCAATTACTCTTCTTATTTCTTTCCTCCTTCCACCCTTCATTCCTTCCTTGTCTCGCGTCTCTCAGAATGCTTAAATTTCTCTTGGACATCAAACATATAGCCTCAACATATTGAATGAAATTCATTTCTATTAGAAAATATTTTAGACATCTGTTCAATTTGGAATTTATTATATTATCTTCTAAAAAATCTGTCCTATCCTGGAATTCAGTGTATTGAGATATACTGAACATACTTAAAAAAATATCTGATGATAGAAGGAAATTGAGAGGCATCAAATAAAACAGAGTTTAGAAATTGAAAGGACTTTGACTTTGGGTGAAATAGGAATCAACGTTTATTGTTAAGAATAGACTAGGAGCAAATTGAACAGTTAAGCAGTTATTGCAATAATGACAGAACAAGATATTAGTAAATTGGATTTAGATAGTACCAGTAGAAATATGCAGAAGTGGTAATAGTCTGAACATACCTTTATGATTATACAAAATGATGTCTTAATGGACATTTTATTGTGTGTGTGTTTTCAGGTTTGGTATGTGAGAAGCTGAGAGAGAGAGGGGAAAGAGAGAAGGAGATCAATACTTAAATACTTAGATGTGTTGTCTATAGGAAAGTTTTGTTTATGTCCCATATATTCTATCAGGACTATAAATTCTTAAATATGAACTTGGCCTCTTTTTATCTTACTTCTCATTGCAATCTCCTATATTTATTTGTTTGTTTGCCTAGTATTATCTAATAGACTAAGTCTCTGGTATCTTTTTGAAGGTATGAGAAACATTCAAAAATGAATTGTTAATCAAATATCTGATTGTATGAATAAATAACTATCTGAATTAATAAACTAACAAAATAACACAAAAAAGTTGATATCAAGTAAAACTAGGGTTTATTAAAAATTCATTTAAAAATTATAACCTAAAAATATCTGAATGTCTAATGGTATATTGGATTCTGGGAAAGGACAGAATGAGATAGGAATGGATAAGTCATCATACTCTTCTATACTCATACTGCAGGGACATAAGATACAACAATGAGGCAAATGCCATGGAATTGCAACCATAAAAGTAAAAAAATAATAATAATAACCTATTTGAAAATTTCATAATCAAGTGGTTGCAGATAATGCAATTGCATTTTATACAAAAAATGATTGTGGTTTCCCATCACAAGGATAAAATCTATTACATGGCAATGCTTTGGAACAACAGAATAAAAACAAGGCAAACAGACTGACTACATGTGATGGTTACAGTGAAGGCTTACATAGGTTCAATTCCCTGCTTTGCCACTTAATGGTTATGTGACCAACGATACGATTTAAAATTGTGCACCAACGTCTCTATACTTAATATAGGAATGCTAAAAACACACACCTTGTAGATTTACTTTTAGAATTAAATAAGTGTTTAGGAAACTCCATGTCAAATGTTAAACTCTGGATGTCTATTTTGTGTGTGTTTATATATGTGAATATATATGTGTATATATATATATATATATATATATATATATATATATATATACACACATATATAAACAGACACAGGATATTATATATATATATATATATATATATATATATATATATATATATATATACAGACACAGGATATAATATATATATATATATATACACATACATAGGGTGCAAAAAATATATACACATTTTTTTAATAGGGTAATAGTGTGTTTTTCTAGGACCCATCAGCTCCAAGTCAAGTCGTTGTCCTTCAATCTAGTTGCAGGGGGCGCAGCCCACCTGTGGAATCGAACCGGTAACCTTATTGTTAAGAACACGTGTTCTAACCAACTGAGCTAACCGGCTGACCTGTATACACATTTTAAAAAAGGAAAATCTATTAAAATTGTAATACTCAATATATACTGATAACAAAAGATGAATACAAGTCATGTGTATACATTTTTTTGGCACTCCCAGTATATATGTGTGTGTGTGTGTGTGTGTGTGTGTGTGTGTGTGTAACTGTGTGTAATTATATATATATATATGTAAATATAAAATCTCACAACATTGACTCAAACACTAGTATTGAAGCACAGGGACTTCAAGAAGCTTTTTGTTGTTGTCCTATTGACAAATTAACCGGAGTAGAGTATCACAAATAGGCCATCCTGAGGAAAATAATTTTGTATTTTACAAAATTGTAATGTAACTCTGAATGTGCAAAAGTTAAATGATGGCTTTGAAAATGTAAGTAATGAGGTAAGTTGATGGGCCATAGTTATAGTATAGCCTTATAAAAATTTCTCTTAAGACCATGACACATAGTGCTATCACACTTCTTGACATGCGGTAAGCTGCTGTATAGACAATTTGGGTTATAATGTGGTGCCATGTTTAACTTAACCACAGAAGAATAAAGTTCTTGAACTATTAGAGCTGAAATTTCCTTTACCATATTATTTCACCTTTGGCTCTTAAACCTTTCACACAAAATTTCTGCTCTTTTGAAGTTTAAGAGCTATATTTTGACATTTAAAAAGCAGAACTCCTGAGGGAGTCACTGGTAAAAGCCATTAGAGAATTTGCTGATATAAAACTTGCATGATATCATAAATCTTTTATAGATTGTCTTTGGAAAACGTGTGTGTGTGTGTGTGAGAGAGAGAGAGAGAGAGAGAGAGAGAGAGAGAGAATGGTAAATTTCACTACATGAGCCTTCAATACTATACTTTTTGACATTTAATAAAATAGGATCAAAAAGTTATATCCTCAGAGGCCTTGTTATGCCATCATATGAACAAACTGAATATACATGTAATAGGTTCTTATAAGCAAATAAATATATTTGATTTAGGAAAACTGATTTCACTTTTTTTTTTTTCTTTTCCTGGAGACAGAAACAATTTACTGTGTTTCCCTGAAAATAAGACCGGGTCTTATTTTAAGGTTTGCTCCAAAAGACGCATTAGGGCTTATGTTCAGGGGATGTCATCCTGAAAAATCATGCTAGGGCTTATTTTCTAGTTAGGTCTTATTTTCAGGGAAACACAGTAGTTTCTGAGTTGTAAAAGCCATAACAAAAAAACCTAAAATTAGTCCTATATGTATCATAGGTATAAAAGATTCAGGTCAAGTTTATGTTCACATGTATATTTCTATATTATTTTGATCATCTGGATGTTAATAAACAAAGCAAAGGGAAGAGATTACACAGTTTGCAGTACCAATTGTTTCTAACATGTATAGTTAAATGTATAGTATTTTTAGCACTTGAGTTCTTTAGGCAGGTAATTTTATAACAACTTTAAAAAGTGAAAATTAGATTTTCAGTTTTGGAAGAAGTTGACGTAGACTCACTTTTCCCTGCTCCTCCCCTTTAACTATGCCTAAATAACCTAGGAATAGTTCAGCAAATACAGTTATAAAAGGATTCGGAAGGTGGGAAGAAGAAGGCTATGAGGAACAGCACAGCAGTGTTTCCTGGGTTTTCTTTTGTGTTTCATAAATCCTGAGCCGGGTGCCAGAGAAAGGCTTATTGCCAATAGTTGCCAATAGTTGCAGATTTGCCAATAGATGCAGATAAACAACAACAGCAACACAACAGGGAAAACTTGCTCTCTGGCCAAAGGACTGGGAAAAGGACAACCCAGCAAAGACATAGCAAGGAGATCCATACCCACTCCACCCCCACCATGAGCCTTATCTTCTGAAGCAGCAATGGCAGGGCGATTGTGGCAAAATAGCCCTGACCCACACTCCACAGCAGCCTGCCTGACCCTTGGTTTTTTGTTTGTTTGTTTGTTTGTTTGTTTGTTTGAAAGCTTATAAGACTTTATTTGAGCCAAACTTTTTAGGAAGACAATTGCCAGGAAGCAAAATCTCTAAGGATTGAGAAAATGCTCCCTGCCTGACCCATGTTGGTGGCAGCATCAGTAGAGCTCTGTGGCTGACTCATCCTGTCTAGCACTGAATGACCTTTTGGCCCAATGTGCAACAGCAACAATACCAGTGGAATCTGACAGATGACTCACCCCCATCCCACACTCACCTGCAGTGAGCGCTCACTGAGCTGGCAACCAGAGTCAGAAAGCCTACTTGCCTGGGCCTTTCCTAGCAGCAGAGGTCAACCAGAACCAGTCTCTGAATACTTCACCTACTGGCAGAAAATGGCTCAGGCACATGTTTCCTGTACCTGTTAACCAATGGCACTGGACAGTCCAGGCAGCACTTACAGAAATCCAACAGAAAACCCTATCAGTGCCAGAGAATAACGCTAACCAGAGTAATATTGCATAGGCTCTGAAAGTGAAATTTTCACTAAGACTACAGCTCATAAAAGCAGGCAAGGCCTATATACTAAACCTACATAGAGTGACTGCCTGATGAAACAGATTTAAATAGGATTAAAAATACCTTAACATAATACCAAAAGTGTCAAAGAAATAATAGGAAAACAATCACACCAAGAATCAGGGCAACCACAATTTGCATGAAGAATAATAAACTGACACCAACACCAAAATTAATCAGATGTTGGAATTATCTGACAAGGCTTTTAGGCAGCCACATAAAAACTCTTCAACAGTTAAATATAAATTTTTTTGAAATAAAAAATAAAATAGAAAGTTCATTAAAGAAACAGAAATGATGGACAAGAACCAAATGGAAATTACAGAACCAATAAATCCAATCACTGAAATAAACCTGCTAGATGAGCTCAGTAATAAACTGGACATAGCAGAGAATGGAATCAGTGAACTAGAGGACAGATCAATAGAGTTTATCCAGTCTGAGCAACAGAGAAAATAAACATGAAAGACATATGGGAGAATAACAACAGATATAATATCTATTTCTTTTGGAATCCCACAAGGAGGAAAAAGTAGGGGACTGAAACATTATTTGAAGAAACAATGGCTGAAACTACCAAATTAGTCAAAAATAAATAAATAAATACACCTACAGATTTAAAAAGGTGTGCAAAGCTAAATTGGAAAAAAGAAAAGAAAACTGCACTTAGACACATAATAATTATACTTGTGGAAACTAAAATCAAAGATTTTACTTTTCCATAAATCTTAGGATATATTTTTTTCATAAATTAAGAGCCAAAGAGAAACGACTCATTAAGTATAGAAGAATGCATATTCAGATGACAGTAAATCTTATTGGAACCCATTGAGGCCAGAAGCGCTACAATATTTTTCTACATGATGATTGTTAAGAACTCTCAACAGAAAATCTTCTATCTGGCAACTGTACTTTAGAAAAGAAGGAGAAACAAAGACATTCTCAAACAAAACAAAACAGAAAACTATGAAATTTTGCTACCCTCACATTTACCCTTAGTGAATGGCTAGAAGGAATTTTACACACAGGAAAAAAAATAAATGGTAGAAGAAGAAGAGTAGGATCTTCAGAAAGGAAATAAGAACAACAGAAAGGGTGAAAATGTGAGTAAACATACACTATCCTTCATCTCATGAGATCTTAAACCAAAATTTAATAGTTGAAGCAAAAATTATAACACCATCTGATGTGGTGCTCAATGTACATAGACACAATATTTAAGTGAACTGCAACTTAAAAAAAAATCAAGTACTATATGGATGTAAATTGAGGTAAGTTTAGCATATCATTTAAATAAAGTGTCAATATATTGATATCAATAGGCTAAAAATATATAAATTGCAAAAAGTAGTACAAGCACTAAGGAATCTATACAATGTGATATACTGAAAGCAAAAATATTTCAAATAGGAATTCTAGCAAAACTAAGATAACAAAGATAAAAACAAAAGAGGCAAGGCACAAATAAGCAATACCAGGAACTGAATAGGTGATAATCACAACTTTTCTTGCAGCATTTAAAAGACAAATAAGGAATTTTGCTCATCAAATCAATAACTGAGAAATTGGAGTAATTCCTCAAAAACCGTAAACTACCAAACTCAGGATGGAACACATTACCTGAACAATACTGTAGCCATTTCTTGGAGAAGGTCATGGGGAGGATGTGACCCCTGATTGACCACTAGCTAGACCCGGGAGGCTCCCTACCTCCTCCTCTGTCCCTGGAATGTATTTTCCAATTGCCATCCCCTCAGTGAGGTCTAGCTAATGGTCCACCAGTGGTACACAGCCTTGAGATAGTAATGTGTTGTTGAGACTCAATGTATGATATAGACGGCAGTTAAGGCCTCTATATAAACTTTTAAGATTCTGGCACGCAGGTGTGGCAATGCACTCAACTTGCAGCTGCAGAAGTCAAGCCTCCTATGCAAGTTCCCTTGCTTGTTAGACCCAATCCCTACCAATTGGAGTGATCTGCCTCTTTCTTCTGTCTCACCTTGCCCTTCCTGCAGGGAGCGAATTTCAGATTTCACACAGGAAATTCCCGAGGATGGGGAACAATACCACTGAAAAAACTAAATTTCTAATGGAAAAGTTCCTGAAAGAAAAACCTCCAGTCCCAGATGGTATAAAGGCAAATTCTGCCAAATATTTAAGGAAGAATTAATGCTGATATATATATATATATATATATATATATATATATATATATATATATGATATCTTTAATAATATAGAAGAGAAGGAAATATTTCCCAACTGATTTTATGAGGTCAGTATTATGTTAACAACAAAACCAGACAAAGAGAATACAAAAAGGAAAAAGAAATGCTAATAGATTTTTATATGTATTTTATGAACTTAGATGCAAAAATCTGCAACAAAGTATTATCAAATAGAATTCAACAATGCACCCCAGGTATGTACGGCTAGTTCAATGTTAAGGAATCAACCAAATGTTTCTAGTTTTTCAATATGCTTTCAGTAAAAATCATATGACTATGAAAATTCATGTAGAAAAATATCCTTTAAAATATTCCAATTTGTTTGCTGAAAATTATAGAATGATGATGAAAGAAATCAGATACCTAAGTGATTGAGAGAAATACTGTGCTCATAGATTGGAAGATTCAACAGAATAAAGATGGCAGTTAACCCAAACTGATCAATAATTTAATGCAATTTCTATTAAAACCCAGCAAAGATTTTTATAGACATAGACAAGTTTATTCTAAAATACGTATGGGAAAGCACAAGCTCTGGAATAAGTAAATTAATCTTGAAAAAGAAAAAAACATGAAGCAGTATCTTCCCAATGTTAGGCCCTATTATATAGCTAAAGTAATCAAAACAGTGTCGTCTAGTAGATCAATAAAATAGAACAGTGATATGAGGACTAGACCGATACAAACATACTGATTGATTTTTGACAAAGGTGCAAAAGAAATTCAATGGAAGAAGGATAGATATCCTTTTAACAAGTGAATTAATAAACTGTGGTGCAGCCCTACAATCGAATAGTACAACAACAATAAGTACTGTTACACACAACATAAGGAATCTTACAGCTACAATGATTGTCAAAAGCATCCATACACGAGAGTAATATATTGTGTGCTTTCATTTACATGATATTCAAAAGTGGAAAAACTATTGTAAAGTGATAGATATTAAAATAGTAATTCTTTGTAACAGATCTTAACTTAGAGGTGATATAAGAACTCCTTATACGAGCCTGCTGGAATTGTCTCACATATTTAACTGAGTAATGATTACAAACGTGTTTATATGTGTAAAATGAACTGACCAGTATTTTTAATATTTTCACCTTCCTATTTACAAATTGTACCTCAACATTTAAAAGAAAAAACAACAACAAAAATAAACAGGAAATATCCTGTTGTTTCCATATCTTGACAAGATTTCCATATCTTGGCTTATTTACAGTACCTAAGATATAGAAGCAATGAGGTAACAAGGTGTCCATGGATAGATGAATGGAGAAAGATGTGATATATATATATATATATATATATATATATATATATATATATATATATAGTGTATATATATAGTGTATATATATATGTGTGTGTGTATATATATACACATATATGTGTGTGTGTGTGTATATATATATATATATATATATTACTCAATAATAAAAAAAAAAAAAAAAACTTGCTAGTAACAACAACATGGATGGTATTATGCTCAGCAAAATAAGTCAGACAAAGAAAGACAAATACAGAATGATTTCATTTATTTGTGGGCTCTAAAAACACAAAACAAATGAATAAACAAAACAGAAACAGACCCAAAGATATAGAGAACAAACTAATGGTAGCCAGGGGGGAGGGAGTGGGGAGGACAGGTTAAAAAAAAAAACACAAAAGACAGGAAACATAAAATTTTCTTTTAAAAGCATAAATCAGAAATATATAAGTCAGATGATTACATTAAATGTGGGTGCCTATGATCAACATTTTAGTTAATAACTTACATATTTTCCAGTTAGATGATTTAGTTCAAGTAGATTTAAAAGCTGAGTTTCTTTAACTTTTAATAGCATTCCAAATACAGTAAATCATTGAAGTTAAAATAATTTTTAAGAACGCATTATACATTTTTTGTTATTCTGTAAGTCCATATAACTATACATGTGGGATTTGCTCAAATGGAGTCCAAGAAATGGATAATTGTAGATAGTTGTGGGTAATTCAGTATTCACGAAATCAATATTGTGGTAACTCACAGTCTTATAGCTTGATATGGATTTTAAAGTACCCAGAATTATCTGCATTATCTATGTTGTCATTTGCTTTCAGTATAAGCTTGTCCTCTATATATTGACTCCTATTTTCAAGGTATTTGATTAATACACAAAACTATGGACTACTAATATAACATACTGACCTGCATTTATTATAGGATGATACACCATCAGATTTGTTTTCTTGAAGCATTTATTTTCAAAATAAGTAACTGGCCCTTAAAGATTTCCTTTAATCCTTAAAGAAAACACAACTTAAAAAGCAAAATAAATTTGCTTCCCTAATTTAAAAAAAGAAAAAGATATGTGCTTTCCTACTTAAAAAAAAAGTAGTTATTGGTCATTTACAAAACTAAAAAATTCTCAAATTTTCTTCCTGACATAGTTATATTTCTAGCCACATAAAATGAAAGATAGATAGATAAAACTAATTATATTTAAAGACAAAAATATTCTATCACTTTTCTTATATAAATATGACTCTGAAATAACATATTAACTTCTTTATTAAATAAAAATATTTTATCACATATTTTAAATATTACAATGTGAAGCCTTAGCACACTGTGTTATATCATAAATCTTTTCTAAAATAATACTTTTTTGTGTTTGTTGGTACTTTGTTCCATCAATGTCATGCATCGCAGTTACAGAGGAACAGTTTTACTTCAAGAGAAATGGCTCTTAAAGCAGCAAATCACATTTCTATTTGCAGCATCTTATGGGACCAGCTCCCAATGACTATGTGTGATTATCTCCCTTATATTTGTTTTCCATGTTTGTCATTTTAATTTTTGTTGAAGTTAAAAAATTAAATGTGTGTATATATATATATATATATATATATATATATATATACATTTATGTATATATATACACATTTTTCATCTATATTATCTGTAATACATATATATATACATTTATGTATATATATACATTTTTCATCTATATTATCTGTAATACATTAAATATCATTGTAAAATATGTTGTTTATGTAATTCTCCTAATCTCTTCATCTAACTGCATAAATTTCATAATAAATATTTACATTAATAGAATCCTGCACATATGCATTAGCTCTAAATTTTTCAACATGTTTATGGTATATTAGAAGGCTTAATGCTTTGTATATTACTAGTGTATTTTTTTTTTTTTTTTTTTACTGATGCACCGGTTTTCTGTTCTATGTGAAGTTATATAAGTAACAAGAATTTGGAAATAATTATGTTTATCTTAAAAATGCAAAATCACATCA
Organism: Rhinolophus sinicus; assembly: GCF_057876585.1. Lineage (NCBI taxonomy): Eukaryota > Metazoa > Chordata > Mammalia > Chiroptera > Rhinolophidae > Rhinolophus > Rhinolophus sinicus. The sequence goes on from NC_142516.1 coordinate 176,190,320, forward strand.
CTCATGAGTTAGAATATAACTAATAATAAGTAAAACTGTATTTGCTCACTCTGAAGAGAATAAAATAAAAAATACATCTGTGAAGTTTGGTGTGTACATATCATCACTATTAGAAGGCAAGTAACCCATTAAAATTAAAACTTACTGGATTGTGAACTAAGGTAGTGAGAAAAGTTTATATAATACATATTCTTGATGATTGTAAATTCATATAAACAAGAAAAATAAGAATATCTGACTGAAGAAGCAATGATCTATTTACAATTTCTCAAAATAGTGACTATCAGAAAGAATACTGTAATAAAGATTTTAGGAAAAATAATATCCATGGTGATGTACAATACATATTTTCTATCATATTATGAAGTATTTTAAATGTTTTTATATCTATCTCTAACTTCATGCACAATGTAATTATCTCTTACCAATCCCATTTTCTTAAAAATGTTTTAAATTAAATCAGTTATTGGTTATTTACCTCTATTTGAAGACTTTTTAATTTCTGGATTAATGAGATTCCGTATCTAGGGCAATATTACAAAATATTTGAAATTTCAGCTATTTTGAAATATTATTTTTAATAGGAAATTAACACTTAATTCTGTACAATATTGTGTAAATGTTTAAATGAATAAAAGTTTAAACTCTAGGATGGTTATAGGTTGTTAGATATTGGTTCATTTTCTCTTCCATTCCTCCAATTTCACACAGAAAATGTGAAGTCCTCATGATTGCCTGAAGTACTTATGATCAAAATTATTTGATCTGTACAATAGTTACCTCTCTGATTTATCTCTTGCTACTCTCTTACTCTACCTAAGCTACAGCAGGTTTCTCACTGTTTCTCAAACAGGTCATGTATTCACATGTCTTAGAGTCTCAGACTGCATGTACATTCTTTGTAAATCATCCCTCCCTTGATATATTTAAGACCAAATCCCTCACTACTTTTATGCCTTAACTCTAATGTCACTTCCTCATCAGGCGCACCTTCACCCCATGGCTCACACACAAATAATCCTGACTCTCTTTAGTCTGCATTTTTTCAACCACATTTCTCCTTGTGTCATATGATAAACATTTTTCCTAAATTATTTTTTCTAATTGTTTATTATCCTCCCAAGCACAAGAACGATGTTTCATATGAATCACAATCTTTATTTTGTTCTATGATTGATTCCATGTATTTAGATCATGGTAGGTTCTCAGTAAATATTTGTTGTCCACTGAAAATGAATGGACATAAATATGTGTATAAATAATACACATAGGCAATTTTCCCTTTTAAATACATAAATGCTTTTGTTAAATACCTACATTAAGAGATCAATCAAAATTGAAAAGCAGCTCACATATATATGCTAGTCTCATACTCTTAACCCAGTACATAATAGTTTATGTATTTCTACTGGGTAATTCATTATACTTCTGTATTTTAGCAAGACATGCTCTACTAAATGAGACAACTTTCACTCTGTGCAGTATTTAAAACTTCAAAGAGATCATTTAATTAATAGTGCCTGAGTATATTATCCACACACGCTGTATACAACTTAGAAGATTTTCAAAAAAGCCAAAATTATCTGAGTCAAGATTTTGCCCTAAGTATCTAGTTTATGCTTTCTAGTTTTTTTCGTTTTTATTTTTATTTTTCACTCATGACACTTTTCAGATCATCCTGAAAGCAGGAGTAATCTTGTCCAAACTGAGGATTTTCTTCAGATAAAGAGACACATAGTATTAGAAAAGTCAAAATTGAAATAGCATACAGATAGTGTGTCCAAGAGTTAGAACAATAAGATTGATCTATCTCCCTTGCCTTCCCTTCCCTTCCTTTCCTTTCCCATCCCTTCCCTTCTTTTCCCATCATCCATATGTATCTATCATCTATTTAATATATCATCTATCTATTCCATCTGTATAGATATCAAGTCTATCAATTTATAAGATATGAATACACATAGAACATGCACTACAACAAGTACAATAGTGAAAACAGAAAGATATGCATATGACTCAAAATATATACACATACAGTTAGGTGGTGGTTAGGTAATTTTTTGATAGGCAGATAAACAAAAAACCAGTTCAATTCTTTTGACAAAACTGAAATAGAAAGCTCTAAGAGAGTAAAAACACTCAAATCATTTGATTCTATCAAGGTTAAAATTGAAAAATTGATTGAGTGCTTGTATTAAAATGACCTATGCTTGATTTTGCTCTCTTGGAGATAGAGCCCTTGATAAATGAAGTAGTTTAAGGCATCAATAGTGTTGAGAAGCAGGGCAAAGCATTCTGTGAACATTCAAACATCAGTACAAAATTGAGTTATGCCAGTAAATGTCAAGTTTGGTCAGACAGCTGTTGGTTTCAGCCCAATGTAAAGTCTTTTAGTCAGTCTTGAAGCCTAACTGCACACATTCAGGTCACAATGAATGATTGCACTGCCACCAAGTGAAAACAAGCTGAGATTCATTGCAATCATACTGGGCAGAACATTCCACAGGTTTTTTTGGACAATGTGATTTCAATGGAAATTTTATAAAAACCCTATACACATAGAAAAATCCAATCTGCCCTGAGTAAAAGTTGGAAATGCGGCCCCCCATGAATCTCAGTCATCTTATTTGATCTAACAAGATTTTCCACCTCAGGAAATTGTTCCCAGACAACCTGCACCAGAATAACTTGGGTGAGCATTTAAAATTCACAGTAATGGACCCTACCATGATCTTGTTGAATGCAAGTCGGCAGAAGCCTGGTTATCTGCATGTAAACAAATATTGCAGGTAATATGTGTACACTGTATTTATGGGTCATCGAACTAAACTTTGAAATCAGTTGTGTCTCCAGACAATAGTTTAGTGGTTACCAGAGGGTAAGGGGGGGGGGGTGGTAGATGAGGGTAACGGGGATCAAATATATGGTGATGGAAGAACTGACTCTGGGTGGTAAACACACAATGGGATTTATAGATGATGTAATACATAATTGTACACCTGAAATCTATGTAAATTTACTAACAATTGTCACCCCAATAAACTTTAATTAAAAAAAAAAGAAAAGAAAAAAGAAATCAGTTGTGTCTCAAGTGAGTAAATAGAGAGGATTCAGTCCTTAAGAAGTGAGCCATGTTGGATAAAATCCTTTTATTAAAACTAATTTTTCCCTGAAGGCTATCTCTTGGTCTCAAGAAGTAGAACTCAAAACAGAATACAACAGTGTTGTTGTATTGAGGATTCAAAAATAAAAACTTTACTCACTGAACTCAACTATGAAAGCACTTGAGAAGAGTTACCGAGATTTTTTTCTTCCTCTGTATATTCAATATCTAGTTACTTTGTGGCAAATACTTCATTTTTTTGAAGAAATTTATTATTTCCTCCTTTATTATGAACTTTTGACTTCAATGTAGTGTTTTTCATAAAAAGGAAAATACCAAAATTGTGCCAACTGAATGAAGTCAATGTTTTTTGTTTTGTTTTGTTTTGTTTTTTTCTTCTGATTTTTTGCTGGAGGCAGTCTCTTGGTAAACAGAAAACAGTAGTGTTGTTAGGTTGAAAAATCAAAGGTAAAACTTCAGTGAGGTCAGAGCAGCTGGAAATTGAAGGTAGTATCAGAGAATGAAGGAAGACACAAAAGGAGGTGCTCTAAAAGTCTGTGTATATACACGCTTTTCAAAACTGGGCCATTGAAAAGAAAAACAAAATTAATAAGCTTTTAATCAGACTCATCAATAAAAACAGAAAGAGGACCCAAATAAATAAAATGAGAAATGAAAGAGAAGTGAAACCCTAGAAATACAAAGGATTATAACAAAGTACGTACTCTAAACCTTTATATGCCAACAAATTGGGCAATCTGGAAGAAAAGAATAATGCCTAGAAATATACAATCTTCCAAGACTGAATCAAGAAGACACAGAAAATCTGAACTAACCAATTACTACCAACAAAATCAAATCAGTAATAAAAAAACCCCCAACAAACAAAAATTGTGGACCAGATGGCTTCATAGGTGAATTTTACCAAACATTCAAAGGAGAATTAACACCCACTCTCCTCAAACTATTCTAAAAAATTCAAGAGGAGGGAAAGCTCCCAAGCTCATTCTATGAGGCTACCACTACCCTGATGCCAAAACTTGAAAAAAAAAAACAATACAAAAGAAAAGAAAATTATAGGCCAATATCCCTGATGAACATAGATGCAAAAATCCTTAACAAAATATTAGCATACCACATTCAGCAATACATTTAAAAAGATCATACATCACAATTGAGTGGAATTATTCCTGTGATGCAAGTTTGGTGCAATATTTGCAAATCAATTCATGCCACACACCACATAAACAAAATGAAGGGAAAAAAATCATATGATAATATCATTAGATGCAGAAAAAGGCTTTGGCAAAATTTAGCATCTATAATATTTATGATAAAAACTCTCAGCAAAGTGGGAATAGAGGGAACATACCTCAACATAATCAAGGACATATTTGACAAATCCACAGCTAACATTATACTCAACGGGGCAATGCTAAAAAGTTCTCACTCAAATTAGAAAGGAAAAAGTAAAAACTTTCACTATACAGGTGACATGATACTATATACAGAGAACCCTAAAGATTCCACCACAAAATTATTAAAACTGATATTAATTCAATCAAGTACCAAGATACAAAATTAATACTTAGAAATTAGTTTTGTTTCAATACACCAATAATGAACTATCATATCAGAAAGAGAAATTAAGAAAACAATCCCATTTACAACTGCCTTAAAAAATAAATAACTAGGAATAAATGTAACCAAGGAGGTAAAAGACTGGTACTCAGAAAACTGTAAGACACTGAAGAAAGAAACTAAAGAAGATAGAAATAAATGGAAGCATATACCGTGTTCATATATAGGAGGAATTAACATTATTAAAATGTCCATACTCGCAAGCAATCTATAGATTCAATGCAATCCCTATCAAAAAACAAATAGCATTTTTCACAGAACTAAAACAAATAATCCTCAAATACATATGGAACCATAAAAGACCCAGAATAGTGACAGCAATCTCAAGAAAGAAAAACAAAGTTGAAAGTATCATGATATCTAGCATCAATCTATAATACAAGTCTATAGTAATCAAAACAGCATGGTACTGGCATGAAAACAGACACCTAGAACAATGGATCAGAATAGAGAGCCCAGAAATAAGCCCACACTTACATGGTCAATTAATCTATGACAAAGGAGGCAAGAATATACAATGGGATAAAGACTGTCTATTCAATAGGGTTGGGAAAACTGGACAGACACATGCAAAAAAATGAAATAAATAAAACTGGACCACCCTCTTACTCCATATACAAGATTAAACTCAAAATGGATTAAAGACTTAAATGTAAGACCTGAAACCATAAAACTTATTGAAAAAAACACACATAAAAAAGACCCAGACTACTGTAAATTGTCTGACATTGTTCTTAGTAATATTTTTCTAACTCTTCAGTCAAGGGAAACAAAAGAAAAAAATAAACAAATATGACTACATCAAAATTAAAAGTATTTGCACATCAATGGAAAAATCAAGACTCCATAGTTCAAGATAGTTACACATAATTTTACAGTCTGCTGGAGTAAAATTCAACAATCTTCACATGATAATATAATCTAGAGACCTAGAGACTCTACAACATAGAAATCACAATATCAAGAGTACATTAAAAAGTTACCAGACATGTGCAGAACCTAGAAAATGTGACCTATAATCAAGAAAAGTGGCAGTTACTAGAAATAAACATCCAGTACTAATGGAATTAGCAAAACAAGGACTTTAGAATTACTGACAATTGTTTTAAAGAGTCAGCAGGTAAAAATGTATGTAATGGGTATAAAGATGTATATTTTCAGAACAGAGGTGAAAACTCTACCAACTAATAAAACTCTATAATTTGAAAATTTTATCTGAAATTAAAATACCATCAGATGGGATTAACATTTAATTGGATTCCTTTTTCCTCTCATACACTGTTGGTGGGAATGCAGATTGGTGCAGCCACTATGGAAGGCAGTGTGGAGGTGCCTCAAAAAATTATGAATAGAATTACCATATGACCCAGCAATCCCTCTTCTAGGTATCTACCAAAAAAATCTGAAAACATTTATCCATAAAGATATATGTGCACCAATGTTCATTGCAGCTTTATTTATGATGACCAAGACATGGAAACAACCAAAGTGCACTTCGATAGATGAGTGGATAAAGAAGTTGTGGTATATATACACAATGGAATACTATTCGGCGGTAAGAAAAGATGATATAGGAGCATTTGTGACAACACGGATGGATCTTGAAATTATTATGCTGAGCAAAATAAGTCAGACAGAAAAAGTCGAGAACCACATGATTTCACTGATATGTGGTATATAAAACTAAAACAACAAAAGAACAAGACAAACAAATAAAGAAACAAAAATTCATAAACACAGACATAATAGTTTAGTGGTTACCAGAGGGTAAGGGGGGAGGATATATCAGTATACAAGTTCTGACAATTAGGTTCATGAACTTGTTGCAATGAGGTTGTTAATCTTTTTTAATATCAGAGGGATTATTCATTATGAATTTGTACCAACTGGACAGTTAACCAAGTTTACTATTTGGAAGTGCTGAAAAGGCTGTGTGAAAAAGTTAGATGACCTGAACTTTTCACCAACAATTTATGGCTCTTGCATCACGACAATGCACCAGCTGACATGGCACTGTCTGTGAGGGAGTTTTTAGCCAGTAAACAAATAAGTACATTGGAACACCCTGCCTACTCACCTGATCTGGCCTCCAATGACTTCTTTCTTTACCAAAGGTAAAGGAAATGTTGAAAGGAAGACATTTTGATGACATTCAGGACATCAAGGGTAATAGGATGGCAGCTCTGATGGCCATTCCAGAAAAAGAGCTCCAAAATTACTTTCAAGGGTGGACTAGGCACTGGCATCACTGCATAGCTCCCATAGTACTTTGAAGGTGACCATAGCGATATTCATCAATTAGGTATGTAGCACTTTCTCTAGGATGAGTTCATGAACTTAATTGTCAGAACTCATAGTCATTTTAATACTTTAGTTGTTTCCTTCTATGTATATATTTCACTTAAATTTTTTATCAGCTAAATGTATGCTGAATTTTTGAAATAGCTTTAAGAAATACCCTTTGTTTTCTGAAAAGTGGTAAATTGTTTTATATTACCTACTGTTTTAATCACTACAGGAGACAGAAACACCCTCCTAAATTAAACAGTACAATTTTGGTTCAAACTAAACCACTGTATATGCACTACTAGATTATTAACAGATAAGAAATCTGTAGAGCCAAAAATCAGAGAATCTGTGAGGAAGAAAACCAGAAAATCTGTGGAATAACCAATTACACCTCTTTTTTTTCCAGAGAGTTTTTGCCCAGTATGAAAATGTGAGCTTCTTATTTGAGACTCCTAGAGGGTTAGGGGGAGGTGAGAAAGTTTAGGATCTGCCTCGGCAGTGAAATTTCATAGAAACATCCTATAAATACTAGGATCAAAAAAGCTACACTTAGGAAATCAAATTCAATACACAGAAAGAGACACAATGAAACTTGCTTCACTCCACTTCAATTTGGTAGAGAGAAAATAAAATCATTCTTGAACATTCATAACTATCACCAAGGCATCATATATTTTTGTAGTCCAAATCCATGCTGCATGGTCCACAAAGTATCAGAAAGACTCAAGCAAAGAATTTAATTCTATTTAATGTACTTTCATACTGGTCATGCCCAAGGTAAATGTCTGAAGCAAAAGTAAATATTCTCATGCGGACAGCAACTTCAATCAGAGATCTCAAAGGGATATAAAGTTTTATGAAACGTGTCAAAAATCGCTAACACAGAAAGAATATACCACTTTATGTATACGTAAGGACCACCAAAAGGAACACAGAAATTAACCATAAGAAATTATCAGACTAATTTTAAAATAAATATATTTTATATATTTAAAGAAATAATATTGAGAAACAAAAATATGAGCACCACATGGAAAATTATGTTAAAAAATGAAGTAAGCGTGGGGAAAACCAAATATAACACCAATCAATTCTAAGTATTTCTTTGAACCAAAAAATAAGAAAGGTAATTCCATAACATAGTACCAGGTTTTAAAATAATTGTGAAAAAAGATATCATAAATATACAGATAAATTCAAATAAACACTGACTGTAAACACTATAAATATAATTCCTGAGGAAAAAATGAAAAAAATTGAAATACTGCTCTACAACAGGGATATATTAAAAGGTCCATGATTAAGATTTTTTTAAAAAATCAAAGTTCTTGGTATTTTTCAGAAAAGGGTAAATTTACTGGTTAACTTATTATCTGAGTTAACCTCAATATGCTTTTAAAATAAACTGTAGGTACGTACTAAAATAAAATATGTTCGTATACATAAAAGTACAGGGAAATAATGGAGAAAACAAAATAATTAAAAACATAACTATTCAAAAGTAAATAAAAATAATTGTAAGTTTAGAAAAATAGAAGCCAACTTGTGAATAAATATTAACATCACATTATATTAGTCTGGATCTAATCAAGAGATAAAAAATACAGTAGGTAAACAGGGGTAGATGAATATAAAGAACCATTAATTGCAGCATCAAGCTGCATTGTTAAAACATAAAATGAATGTATGTATATATTCATAACTATGACAAATGAGTAACATGAGAAAAAGAAACTCTCTACATGGTACCCTAGGGCTGAGGGAAAGTATCCAGGGAAGGATAAACTCAGAAATAGTCCAGCCCTCCCTGGAGAAGTTGTGTTCCACTGCATAACAGGGTTTTGATGGTTAAGCTAGCCAGAGTTGGGCTGCAGTGGTGGACAAACTATAGACAACCGTCTTGAGTGCAGGCCGTGGGGGAGCTTGCTCAAGGAGTCTGAACAGTAGCTGTTTGCAGGTTGCAGGAGGCTCTACTTTCAACATTCAGTAGGATGAGGAAAGCTTTGGGAGGATGCCAGGCTGTAAAATTGCAGAGGGACGGCATTTAGCTTCTGTCTGGGGCAATCTCCAGACCACTGAGCCCTATCCATTCACCACAAAATGGGGGGAGGCTCTTCCCTCTGCAATGTTTCTAATTCCCTCTTCTCAGAAAGCTTCATATCATGCTCACTTAAAATGATAATTGTTTAAGGATCCCACTGTTTATCCTATAGCTTATATTGAAGAGGACATTTGAAGCTGAGAAGTAAATTGGTAACAGGCACCATCCACCCATTTGACTACCCAGCGTCCGTATGTACCCTTCTACACACATTTGAAATTCCGTACAACAGCAAAACCACTGTATATTACCTAAAAGGATATGTTTATATTTCTTAAAAAGAAGTAATTTTCGCTCTTCCCTAAGTGAGATGCAGAGCCCCAACAGTCATTAGATCTATCGTGGACTGTACTGATTACTTCTCAAATTCAGTCAGAGTTTCACTGAATATTCTACTACCTAAAAACTAAATTCTCAAGTTCACCTCCAGGGATTTTTGTATAAAATTTAACAAAGAGGGGGAAAAATGAGAGGAAAAATGAAGGAGAAGAGCATGATTCTACTATACAAACAAACACAAGTTGCAACAACCATAGAGAAAATATGCACAGCTACCATTGCTGTTGTTATATAATTGGTTATCCGGTTAGAGTGGATATTGACAGCTTCCATGATAGTCTAGATTCTTTACTGGTGGAGTAACCAAACCTTCATTCCTGAAGAGTCTGAGTCTTCAGTCACATTGCTTTTTTATTGGTTGCCATAGTTTTTCCAGTTTGTTTAACATTGAACATGCAAGGCATCCACATTATTCCGAGTTCATAGACCTCCTTGATACTATTGTGTAGCGGCTCCTCATTTCACCTTGGTAATTAGGATCAATCACTCCAAGATGTAAACTTTTTTTTTCTTTTTCTCCTTTTGTTTGCAAAATAGACAGATGGAAATCTCATCTTTTAATTCAGTGGAACCACTGTGTGTCCCTTCTAGACACATTCCCCTCTTGGGAGAATCAGATTTCTAAGCAAGCAAAGTTCAGTTTCTGGAACAAAAGCAAAAATTCTCCAAGGGATTATTATGTGTTCTAATGAGAAGAGCCATTTCCACTCCTACACCTTGATACCGAGATCTGTCTGTTCTGACTATGGGAAAAATAGCGCCATATGTAGGGAAGATGCTAAAGAAAATTTGCCTTCCTTGGTTGATGTGAGCTTTTGTCGATTAGCTTTTATCTGTTCCTGTATGTGTGGTGATTTCTGTACTGTGATCACAAGTTGAGTAAATTCCCCCTTTGGTCTCATTCTCATGAGTAGGGGAGATATGAGATGATGTTTGCTGTTCTGTCCATGTTGTGAGGTAATGGTTAGCTTATGGTTCAAGAAATTCTTGGTCAGGGGTTGAGAGAATTCCCTCTTTGTTCTGTCTGTTTCACACACATCAGCAGATGAAGTCAAAAAGTAGCTAAGTTAAATCTAGACGACATGACAGACACGTTGCCAGGCTTTAGAAGACCTTAGGCTGATGGTCTCAAGCAAGAACAGTAGACATTGCGTATCCAGTTGAATTGTCCCTTTACCGGATGGGCAACATTCATATCAGTAACCACTGGATCCTCCCGGAACTGGCCATTCCCGGAGAGGGAGGCAGGAACAAGAAACTTGGCTCTAAGGTACATCTGAGAAAATATATAAGGCAGACCTCGGTTGGCAGTGTAAATAATTATTATTTCATCATTTGGTCATTTGTCATTGGTGACTTCTCATCATTCTACCATGTTGAAGACTTCCAGCAACATGCAGCTTACAACACCAGGGGACGTCCTGTCCTGACTTCCAGCCGTGAACCTGGTGAGATCTGGCTGGTTCCCGGCCTCTCCAGTATTGTTCTCTATACTGGTTAGCCTTCTTGAGAACTTGTTAGCATCTAGAAAACTTGTATGCAGCTTGCAGCTTACATCAGAAGGTGTCCTAACTTCTAACAACAACAGCAACATTATTCAGATTGTTAACACCTTGAAAACTTGTATGCAGCTTGCAGCTTATAGCATCAGAAGACGCCTTGACTTCTAACAACCACAAACACAACAACAATAAACAACAACATCAGCAATCTTGGGAACTAACAAGCAGTGGTGTGGGTGACACCTGAGTTTCTCTCAGCTACAGACCTGACAAGGTTTTGATTTTTGACTTTTCCAGTGCTGTTCTCCCCCAGTTTGGTGAGCTTTTGACATCTACTGTATTAGTTACTATCCTATAGAGCTTATTACTGCTTTTGGATACTCCTTACTGATGTTATTTGTGTATTTAGCCAAGAGATTTTTTATCAATAGTAAACATATGTTGGAATCTCTTAAAATTATGTGTATGTGTACTCCTTGACATGACATTGTTATCAATGTATATAGTTTAGTCTTAACCACCTTTACTTTCTAACATTAACATATTCTGTTAATTGTCTTTGTCTTTTGCTATTGCATATTGCTAAATAAATTAATTAGATATTAAATTAATTAATTAGCCCCATTCTAGTGTGCGTCCCCCCTTCTTTTCCCCCACTCGTCATTACAGCACACTACAGCCTCTGATTGAAAGCATACACTACATCTGTAAAACAAAACCACAAACTTTCAGGATGCCCTTTCTCCCCGCCTCTCTCTCTCTCTCTCTCTCTCTCTCTCTCTCTCTCTCTCTCTCTCTGTCTCTCTCTCTGTCTCTCTCTGTCTCTCTCTGTCTCTCTCTGTCTCTGTCTCTCTCTCTCTCTATATATATATATATATATGTAATATTTTTTTAATTTTTATAAAATTTATTGGGGTGACATTGGACAGGAAAATTATATAGGTTTAATTCTGTCATACATCATCTATATATCACACTGTGGGTTCACCACCCAGAGTCATTTCTCCTTCAATCACCATATATATTTGACCCCATTTATCCTCTTCTACCATCTCCCCTCCCCTCTTTCCCTTTGGTAACCACCAAACTGTTGCCTGTGTCTGAGTTTTTGTTTGTTTGTCTTGTTGTTTTCAGTGTTATATCCCATATATGAGTGAAATCATATGGTTCTCAACTTTTTCTGTCTGACTTATTTGGCTTAGCATGATAATTTCAAGATCCATCCATAGTGTCACAAATGGCAGTATTTCATCTTTTCCTACAGCTGAGTAATATTCCACTGTATATAAGTATTACATCTTCTTTATCCAATCAGGTATCAAAGGACACTTTGGTTGTTTCCATGTCTTGGTCACCATGAATAAAGCTGCAGTGAAAGTAGGGGTACATAAATCTTTACGGATAAATGTTTTCAGAATTCAGAGGTCTATACCCAGAAGAGGGACTGCTGGGTCGTATGGTACTTCTATTCTTAAATTTTGGAGGAAGCCTCATACTGCCTTCCACAATGGCTGCACCAATCTGCATTCCCAACAGCAGTGTATAAGGGTTCCTTTTTCTCCACAACCTCTCGAACACTTATTGTTATTTGTCTTGTTGATTGATAATAGCCAGTCTAGCAAATATGAGGTGGTATCTCACTGTGGTTTTGATTTGCATTTCCCTAATAGCTAGTGTACTTGAACATTTTGTTTTTCATATATTTGTTGGCATTTATCTTCTTGAGAGAAGTGTCTGTTTGCGTGTTCTGACCATTTTTTAATTAGATTGTTTTTTGTCGTTGAGTCACATGAGTTCTTTATATATTTTGGATATTAGACCCTTATTAGAGGTGTTGTTTGCAAATATCTTTTCCCACTTGGTTGGTTGCCTCTTTGTTTTGTTGATGGTTTCTTTTGCTGTACAGAACCTTTTTTGTTTTAGTTCGATATAATCACATTAATTTATTTTGGCTTTTACTTCCTTTGCCTTGAGGTCAAATTCATAAAATCCTCTTTGAGCTCAAAGTCCATAAGTTTGGTACCTATGTTTTCTTCTATGCAATTTATTGTTTCAGGTCTTAAATTTAGGCCTTTAATCCATTTTGAGTTAATTTTGGTACATAGTGACAGCAGTCTAGTTTCATTCTTTTGCCTGTGGCTTTCCCATTTTACCAGCACCATTTATTGAAGAGGGTTTCTTCTCTCCATTTTATGTTTTTGGCTCCTTTGTTGAAAATTATCTTCCCGTAGATATGTGAGTTTATTTCTGCGTCCTCAATTTTGTCCCATGGCTGTGTGTCTGTTTTTCTGTCAATACCATACTATTTTGATCATTGTTGCTTTGTAGTACAAATTGAAGTCAAGGGGTGTGATACCTGCAGTCTTGTTCGTTTTTTCTCAGGCTTGCTTTGGCTACTTGGAGTCTTCTGTGATTCCACGGAAATCTGATGATTTTTTGTTCCATTTATTGAAAAAATTTCATTGGAAGTTTGATGCGATTTGTATTAAATCTATATATTGTTTCAGATAATATGGCCATTTTATCTATGTTGATTATTCCAATCCATGAACATGGAATATCTTTCCATTTCTTTGTGTCTTCTTCAATTTCTTTGAATAATGTCTTATAGTTTTCAGTGTAGAGATACTGCTTCTTAACTGGTGCTGTAATTGTATCTTTAACAGTAATGTAGTAGTTTGTAAGACGGTTGAGTCCATGGGCATGAGTCCACTGCTGTATTTATTTTGCAGTGAAATCAATTTCATCATCTAATACAATGTTGTGTAGAGTGTCATGACAATGGATCATTTTGTTTTCTTGTTTTTCTTTAAATTTTATGGGGATATAATTGATATACAGAATTGTATAAGTTTAAGTCGTACAGCATAATGGCTTGAACAAACATACATTGCAAAATGACCACCACAATAAATTAACATTTTTTACCTCATATAGTTAAACACAATGAAAAAAATGAGAACTTGTCATGAGAACTTTTAGGATCTACTCTTTGGGCAGCTTTCAACTGTACCATGCAGCAGTGTTAATTATAGCCAGCATCTTGTACATTACATCCCCGGTACTTATTTATCTTGTAACTGGAAGTTTGTAACTTTTGACCATCTTCTGGATCAGGCATTTTGTGAGAAAACAAATTATGGTCCAAGCAGAAGCATATGAGTAAGACATGGGAATTCATATCCAGAATGTGTGTCTCTTTACTACCTCTTTCATGATGGAAAGCTCTAATATAATCACAGAGAATGATAACATATCTAGGCCTCAATATTGGTCTCTGTTTTTGGCCAATAGACATTTGTCAGTAGCGGTAGTGAGGTCAGCCTTGTTAAAAGGCATTCCATACAGCAATGTTCTTCCCACTGGGAAAAATGTCCCTCACCACTGTCCACTTTCCAATCTCACCTGCATATGTGCAAACTGATCTGTAAAACATGTTCAGTTTTGTTCTTCCTCAATTAGTTGGTCATAAGGCACAGCCCAGGATTCCATAGCTTGGATTCTGATAGACAAGACCATGAAACATAAGATGGTGTTAAAGGAATCTAGGCCATCTTTTGATACAACTTACTTATACCTTCTGTATCTGCCCGAGCGTGGTTGCTTATATACCATTTCCATTTGTAGTAGAATACTGATGTGCACACCGTACCTATGGCTAGTTAGAACAAATAATCCTCAGTTAATGATGGGAATCTCAGGCCATATGGTTGACATGACAGCTTATGGTTAAGTGTTCCGTTTCTACCAAGGCTCAGGAGCAAAGCAGACACATTTTCTCAAAAGAAGAATAATTTTGTGCAGAAGAAAGCATAGATCAGCTCCAAAATCGTAGAGATCTGTATTGTGATTCTCCTACTGGTGTTTGTAAAATATTTCCTAGTACATCCTTATTTGCCACAGGCATCTTAAGTGACATTTGGTCTGTTGGGTCATAAGAACTGAGTGGTAGAGCAGTTTATTCTATAGCCTGAAATAGTTGTAGCACTTTTTCTTGCTCTAGATTCTACTCATGCAGGTAGCCTTATGGATGACTCTGCAGAAGGACTGAAGTAGCACATTCAAGTGAGATATATATTCCTCTAAAACCCAAAAAAGGTCTAACAGGTGCTGAGCCTCTTTTTGTGTTAAGTGGTGTGAAGTGCAGAGACTGGTTTTTCACCCTAGGGGAAACATTTCAACATGCTCTATACCACTAAATCTGCAGAAAATTCGTGGAGGTGGTGATGAAGAAAACTTTTGTGGAGTTATTTTCCATTCTTTCATTCACATATGCTTTACTACGTACTTGTTATGTTCTTCTGCTCATTAGGACCTATATGCCATCCATTTAATGGACCCATGGATGATTTGTGAAATGTCAAGACAATCTAGATCTCAGTTGAAAATATTAAAGGAAAGAGCAAGAGAATTGATGTAGTCCTGAGGCAACACTGTGAAAATATACTGTTGGTCCTGGCAGGTGAAAGCAAATAGCTTCTGGTGGTTCTTACAAATTGGTGTAGAGAAAAAAGCATTAGGCAGGTCAATAGCTGCATACCAAGTACCCGAGCTCTGATAATTTTCTCCACTGAAAGTATTATATCTAGGGCAGTACTTGTAATTGGAGTCATCACCTCATTACTTCACAATAGTCCGCAGTCATTCTTTAAGTTCCAACTGCCTTCTGCACAGGCCAAACTGGTAAATTAAATGGGAACGTGATCATTAAAACCATTCCTATTTTTTTCAGATATTTGATGGTGGTGTTAATCTCTGAAATTTCTCCTGGGGTGCAGTATTACTTTAGTTTATTATCTAGCAAGAATGCGAAAGTGATTGGTGCTTCCATTTAGCCTTAATGGCCTCACCCCACAGGTCAGTGTGAAGACTCTGCCAGTTTCAAGTGTATTTATTCCAATTATACATTCAGGAACTGAGGAAGAAATCAGAAGTAGATTCATGGACCTATCAAGCTCCCTGTGACTCAGACTTAATTCCATCTATCACATGACCATCATAAAGTCCCTCCAATCATGGGTCACAAGGGTGCTTTGTGTCACCAGAAATTACCATTAATCTGGAGCCAGTGTCCAGTTATCCCTAAAAGGTCTGGGTATGCCTTTTCCCCCATTGTATTCCCACCTTATTAAATAGCCAAGGGTCCCCTTGGAAGAAGGTATGTATGAAAATTTATAGTGTGTACTTGTGGCAACAATGCAGGGTCCTTCCTCAAGGGGACCCAGCATTTCTTTCAATCAAGGGGCCCTACATCTGTTCACTACGTTAGATCTGAAACTATTTATTTTCTATGACTTCATTCAAGTTTCTGGATACCAGACTTTGAGGTTTTCCTATTCCATAGCTAAAAATACACTAATAGGCTGCCTATCTATTTCATTTCCAGAGATACCATGATAAATCAGCCACTACCAAAGACGTTTGCAGATCAAAACATTCTGGTTACTATTGTATCCATTTTGTATTTCCTGGCTAACTTACAAATTGAGTATTTGATAATTAAATGCTGCCACTTGGTATCTGCTATTCTGGGATCCTATCATCCCCTAAAATTAGACTACCATCTCAATGGCAGTATCCAATTAGACTACCATCTCAATGGCAGTATCCAGTACAGTCATACCTGGCCTACAAAAAAGAGCACCACAGACCTTTTCAGTGATGCAAGTATTCCATTCACTAAGGTATTTCTCTATGTCTCAATGATGGCTGTGTTTTACGGGCCTTCTTATGGAACATGGGGTGGGGGGCAGTATGCACATCACACTAGATCAATTCAGTCCAACTTTTCTAATTCCCTAAATTTTGGATCCTAATCTCTTGGATTCCTGATGATGTCAGGTAAACTATGGCATTTAACTTCATTAAATATAGGCCACATACATAGACACGTTTTAGTCAACCAAATGAGTAAATTGTTAGAGTCACCTTCAGCTGTATGACCTAATACATAAATTGTAATCTCTGAGAAGTGTACATAAGTCAATAAATTTGTTCTATCTAGTGTGATATTTCACCTTCCTGGTCTAGTATCCTTAAATTCTATTACCACATATGTTCCCCAGGTTTTTGGATATATATATATCACAAAGTTTTTTTTGTTCTTTTTTTTTTTTAATTCTTTTGTAAGTTATTTCTTTCTCCTAGTGTATACCTGACACTTGAAGAACACTAATATTTGACCTTATATTCTATATTAATGCTATTGTTATGTCATGTTAGCGATGGGAGGAAGTTGTAGTGGGTCCTGAGGAAAATAAGCCTTCATTTTCATGGCACATTCTCTCATTGAGAGTATCATATGGTTTCAATCTGAGGAAGGCGAATTGTTTTGGACACTGAAGGGTAAGTTACTTTTACTGGTAAATAAGCCTGAGAATTGACTAGGGAGGTCAATATTGTCAGTTTTACCTGGATCTGGATAGAGACAGATGTCTCTACTTCATATTTTATACCTTATTTTGCAAATAATGACCTAACTTTCACAAAAAATCTCAGGGAGATTGTGAATTCAATTATCATTATAATTCAGCATGCACACAATTAAATATTATTTTTATTTTCAGCAATATCAGACCCGCAGATACAAAAATAAGAGACTCTTTTCAGGCTATTATGGAAGCTGTCTGATTCAGACTATGAGTTGAGGTGAAGGTTAAAAGACCTCATCATTTTCTTTCTGTAAGCACTGAAGTTCACTCAAACAACAAAAGCCACACTATGGTCTTTCGAGTTATAATTACTGCCATAATGTTAAGTGCAGCAGCCACTTGAGTTCCAAATGCTTCTGCTTCAATTGACACTTTATCAAAGTCAACCACAGGTGATGACAGCCTCACTACGATTCCTCTGCACACTATGGCTTAATAGGTCCTTTTTCTAATTGGCAAGGGACTCAAAATACACTCAAGAAAATAGCAAAACCAAACCAATCCCCAAATCCCATCTTTAGGGTTCATCGCATGGGACCACTCCTGATACCAATTCTTGAATAGTCTGAATCCAATCAGGAGATAGAAACTACACACTAAGTTAAACAGGGCAAAGTTTAAGGTAAAATAATAATAATAATAATAATAATAATAATAATAATAATAATAAACAACTATGGTAAAAGCGATAACTATAAAACCCAACAAAACTATGTTATCACAGGGCTGGAGGAGAGAACCAAGGAAGGACAAACTGGAAAGGGTTCATCTCTCATTGGAGAAGTTGTGGTTTGGCCAGTGGAGAGCAGATAATTTTGCTGATTGAGCCAGGCCACAGCTGGTCTGAAGCTGCTGGGCAAATGATAGGCAACCTTTTCTAGTTTAAGCCACATAGGGGCTTCCCAGGGGAGTGTGGACAGCCAGATTTATTAATTAATTTATTTGTTTTTTCCCCATGTCAGGAGGGCAAAGGAAAACTAACTGCTAGGCTGATGCTGGGCTGCCAGGTTACAAAGAGATCACTTTGTTCTGTGTCTTTGGTTGGGTCAGGCTTCACTGGATATTCTCACACCCACACCACTGACTCCTATCCCTCACCAGAGAATGGAGAAAGACTCTTACTTTTATAATATCCCTAAAGAGTCCTCTATGGGATGAACCCCACTTGTTTAGGATTTTTGCATCTGTATTCATCATCACCTCATCCCAGTCAGAATGGCCATCATCAACAAGACAAATAGTAACAAGTGTTGGAGAGGTTGTGGAGAAAAAGGAACCCTCATACACTGTTGGTGGGAACGCAGACTGGTGCAGCTGCTATGGAAGGCAGTGTGGAGGTTCCTCAAAAAATTATGAATAGAATCAACATATGACCCAGCAATCCCTCTGTTGGGTATCTACCAAAAAAAATCTGAAAACATTTATCCATAAAGACAAGTATGCTCCAATGTTCATTGCAGCTTTACTTACGGTGGCCAAGACATGAAACAACTAAAATGTCCTTTGAATGGATAAAGAAGTTATATATACACAATGGAATACTATTCGGCGGTAAGAAAAGATGAAATAGGACCATTTGTGACAACATGGATAGATCTTGAGATAATAATGCTAAGTGAAATAAGTCAGACAGAAAAAGGAGAGAACCATATGATTTCACTGATATGAGGTATATAAACCGAAAACAACGAAAGACAAACAACTGAAAGAACAAAAACTCATAGACATAGACAATAGTTTAGTGGTTACCAGAGGGTTGGGGGGAGGGGCGTTTTAGAAGAGGGATAAATGGGGTCTAATATATGGTGATGGAAAGAGAACTGATTCTGAGTGGTGAACACACAATGTGATATATAGATAATGTAATACAGAATTGTACACCTGAAATCTATGTAACCTTACTAACAGTTGTCGCCCCCAATAAAGTTTAATTTAAAGAAAAAAAAAAGAGTCCTGTATGAAGAAAGTTTAACATTTTATTCACTTGAAATAGGAAATGTTTAAATAAATTTTGTTGTTTATTACAGAGCATATTGAAGGGTATAACCAGAGTTGTGAGGCAATCAATTACTAACATACATATAAAATAGAATTTATGGCAAAGGCTTATGAGAGTTAAAAAGATTATCATTATCAATTTGATTTTTGTCAGCATGATATACCAATTTTCATATTCATCAAAACAAAGATTCAAACTCATAAAGGTCATAGAACAATAATACTACAAGGAGCAATTGAAAAATATACCATTTAAGTAACTTCAATAATATCTCTCAGAAGTTAGTAACTAAAAGAGACACAATTTTTAGACATTAATACCTAATTATTTTAATCTAAGACACATACAACCAAAATCTAAGAATACATTCTTTTTAAAGGAAGATGGGTATTTTGCAAACTTTGCTATTCTTCTTTGTGAATTCTCAGATCTATTGAGTGACTGTTCCTAGGGTTTTCTATTTACAATGTCAAGCTAATCTTTTTGAGATGCTGATAACAGTATTTTGATTTTCAAAACACTGGATAAGCTTCTTTGATATTCAGAAGGATACATTTCATATGTAGAGATCTATGAAAGTCCATATAGCAGCTCACCAGGCAGGCTACAAAACATGAGTGATAGTCTCCACAACAGGAAGCCTATAAGTAGCTGTACAGAGGCCTTTCCCTCTCAGTCCCTATCTCTTTCATACCTTTTGGAACTACAATTATCTGTGACTGACCTTACATCCGATTAGAGTCTTTGGCAATGAAATTCTCTTGGAATTCTCTGGACTTTTGTTTTCTGAACTACAAGTTATTTTTGTTTTTTTGGTTTTTTCCAGCCTTAAGGGGATTTTTTTTTTTTTTTTTTTTTTTTTTTTTAAGGAAAACTAATAGCTTATTATAGGAATCTAGTGAACATGAATTACTTGAACAGACATCACTATCTTGTAATAGGTTCTCTTTGGACAAAAATCTTACAAGGGGGAATAAGCTCTAGAAATCTCTCTTGAAATAATATATCCAAACAGAAGTTTAGCCTGGCATCTTAAGTCTCAACTAGCTACAAGAGCAGAATCATTTGTTGAATACAGAAATGTCCCTCCCTGATGCTCTATGCTGGGGATGTCAAGTTCTTTTTTTCTGTGGAGATTCTAACAATAAATATTTTAGGCTTTGGAAGTCATATGATGTCTGTTGCAACAACTCAACTCTACCATTAGAACATGAAAGCAGCCATAGAATGTTCATAAATGTAATGGCATGGCTATTTTGCAATACAACATTCTAAAAAAATACATGCAGTGGGCTGTGTTAGGTCCTTGGATGACAGTTTGCCAAACTCTTGCTTATATAATTTACCATCATAAAGAGACCTGGTTTACTGATGGGACTACATGTCAGAGAAGAAGACCGTTCCACTGGAAATTTGACATTATGACAGGAAATTACGGATTGCCACAGCTCTAGACAACACATGAACTGGCTAGACTCAGGCCATATGTTTGCCATAGAATATACTACTACATTAATATTAACTGAATTATATCTTTACAAATAATGGACTATACCTGAAAATCTTGATGTACTGTCAGATCATCACTCTAGCCAAGACTAGACTAAGCCAGACATAGAAGGACAAAACTACATGATGCCAATTATATGAGAACTCTAAAATAGTCACTCATAGAAGCAGAGAGTAGAATGGTTGGTGCCAGAACTGGGGTAGGGGGAATGGGAAGGCATGAATTAAATAGTACTGTTTTAGTTATTCAAGATGAGTAAGTCCTAGAAATCTACTGCACAGTATAGTGCCTATAATTAAAAAATACTGTATTGCATATTTTAAAATTTGCTAAGACAGTAGGTCTTATATTAAGCATTCTTAGCACACACAAAAAAACAACATGATAGAAGGAAACTTTTGGAGATGATGGATAAGTCTATGGCATAAATTGCAGCGTTGGTTTCATGAATGCATATTTATCTTCAAATTCATCAAGTTGCATATATTAAATATGTATAGCTCTTTGTATGTCAAACATACCTTAATAATGTGGTTTAAAAAATAATAACTGGGGAAAAAAAAAGACTGGGTTACTAAAGGTACACTAATATAAGGCACACACTTGTGCAAGTGAATAGAAATTATTTCCATCTATAGCCTGCATAAAATGTTAGTACATGAAAATGCTCCTATATTAAAAAGAAAAAAAATATCTGGAATGATAAAACTGACCAAGAGCAGGCAGTTGGTTGCGTACTCTTACCCATCATGGCAATGGACTATTATGAAGAATGTGGAATTCTAAAAGGGATTCATTTGACAAATGAGGACTAATACTAAATGATTTCTAGATTTACTATAATTAAAGAGTAATTAAGACAGTGGTGTAATGGTAAAATGATTGACATTTAGATGATTGAAACAAGATAAATTGCCCTAAAGTAGAACTGATTTTTGACAAAAGGACCAAAGCAATATAAAGTGGGAAGGAAAATCTTTTAAATAGTGCTGGAAAAACTGGATGACTCTATAAGACAAAAGGGGAAATACAGATATTTATCACGCATCATAAGCAAAATTAAATCAAAATGCATCATAGACCCAAATATTATAGCTAAAAACATAAAACTTGCAGAAGAAATCATAAAAAAAAAATTGTGAAACTTAAGGTAAAAAATATTTTCAGATCTGATTATAATTATTTCCTTGTAAAAATTAAAAATGCTTATTATTTGAGTCATACGAATACAAAGAAAATGGTAATAGGAGATATATTAGCAATATACACAACTAATCCTGGACTACAGTGTATAATACATAATGAATTTTTACAAACCAATATTAAGAATACAAGTTACATAGTCAAGAATTGCTAAACATTTTGAGAAAACAACATGTAACCCATAGCTAAATATCAACATCACTAGGTATCAGGGAAATGCAAATTAAAATAACCATGAGATAGCACCTCCATTAGAAAGGTTAAAATTAAATAGACTGACTTAACATTACTGAGGGTAGGTGAGGGCGTGGAACAACTATAACTCTCATAGAGTGCTAATGGAAGTATGAATGATAAAACTCTATAAAACTGGTTGTCAGTTATGCTATTTCACTCTTTGATAGTCATAAGGGAAATGAAAGCAAGTATATACATGAAGATTTGTACTCTAATATTTATAGCAGTTTTATTCCCCAAAGCCATATCTGAAAATGAACCAAATGTATATCAACAGGTACATGGAAAAACAATATATGGTGGGTCCATATAATGGAATGCTACTTAACAAGACAGAAATAAACTATTAATACAAATAATAACATGAATGACCCTCACGTTCATCATGGTTAATGAAAAGAGCCAAGCATGATATATTATGTATGTAATTATTCAATTTATCCCATGAAATGCAAACTGATCACTAGTTTAGTGGTTGCCTAGAAGTAGAGGCAAAAGGACAGATGGACTGTGAGGGAGGTGAGGAATATTTTGATACGATGCAAATGTCTTGGATTTTAATGGTGGTGATGATTTCCTCAGTGTGTGCAACATCAAAACTTACTAAATTGTACAATTTTAGAGAATGTAGTTTATTGGTGTAAATGATTACTCAACAAAATTAATAAGAAAAAATATAGTAAGACAACTCTTATAACTTGTTCATGTTATTCAACCGACATTGAATATTTAGATGATTTAAAACCTTTACTATTATAACATATATGCATGTAATATTTTGATAAGATATATTGTTATATGACACTAAGAAGTGTTATCATTTGTTTTGCGCTATGTGTATGTTTCTCCATTTAATCATCTACTATGCAAATTTATAGAGCTTCTTCCAACATGGCATATGAATTTGTTCCCTTTATTTTTATAATCGAGAGATAAAAAGGGAAGACATTGTATAGGTTGGGTATTATATTATATAGGATAGACTGGGAAGCCTCTCTGAAAAGACTTCATTAAAATGCAGAACCAGAAAAATCCACATATTTTGGGGAGAAAAATCACAAGAGAGCACAATAAATACAAAGGCTCTGAGACAAAATGAATCTAGCATTTTCTGAGTTCAGCAAGAGAGTCAGTATATCTGAAGAAGAGTGTGTGAAAGGGATAGCTTTATTAGAAAAGAAAAAAAATGAATTTTATTTTGAAAAAGCTTTGATGGTGCTGAGGAAGGAATGATGCATAATTGCATGGGTTTAGATGAATAGAGTGTACACGATAAAAAGAGTAATTGGGGAGAGTGTAAATGACACTGATACATTTGGAGAAAGTGTTGAAGAGTGGTCAAATGTGAAATATTTTAAAGTTAAAGCTAACAGGACTTGCTGAAATTTGGAGGTGGACTATAAAGGAAAGAGAAACATCAAGAATAATTCCTAGATTTAGAGTGGAATAAATGGGTGAGATTTTGTGCTGTTTATTGAGCTGAGAATGCATAGGTTAGGGAAGGGATTGGAGACAGCAATAAGAGCTTTATTTTGAATATATTAAGATACCTTGTAGACATCTAAGCAGTGATGGTATGTGCAGCATGGTATCCATGGGCAAACCTGTATATTCAGGAGTCATCCAATGGTGCACTTTTATAAATCCATGGAAATGGATGAGATGAACAAGTAGAAAGGCAAGGAACAAAACAGATTATTAGGGATTTCTTTCAGTTAGCATTTTGGAAGCTAAGCAACAAACAAGGGAAACTTAGAAGCAGAGAAAACAAGAAGCATGCTATCTATGCTAGAAACCAGCGGTTTTATGATGAAGTTTCTTAATTAATATAATATGTTATGATTTTTTGATAATTAAGATTTCTACATTAAGCAAATATTAAATTCTTTTAGTACAGTCATAAAGAGAATAAACATTTAGTAATATTCATAATAGTAATAAATATTAAGCATAACATATCAGTGTTAAGAATCTGAAGGGAGAAATTACACATACAAATTGTATACATTATAATTTTCTAAAAGTCTTTTAATATCCATTGTATTATTAGATTTCTCAACAAACATAGGCTAAAGCAATTAATATCTTAATTTTACCCATGAGAAATTTAACGTTCATAAAGATAAAGTGCCTTGTCTGAAAAAGAAAAATAAATCTATAGAGTTCTTCCTTAGAAAATTGTTTCACTGAATCCCTTATAAAATTTAAAATAATATTTTAAGTCATACAATTTTTAAATGCTGTTTCTTTAAGACCAGAATACCACACACACACACACACACACACACAAATAATAAATTACATTTTCATATCTGTAAAACAAAAAGGCAAACGTAAAAATTTTAGCAGTTTATTAAATTTGAACAACATCATTCAGCATTTTCCAACACGTGCTTTAAAAAAATAACCTTAACACTTTAGAATAGTTTTGGATTTACAGAAAAATTACAAAGATAGTACAGAAAGTTGTTACTTTTCTATGCCCAGGTTTCACTATTATTAACATTTTACAATAGTATGATATAGTTCTATCATACTATTGTTTTTCTGTTCATCTTCTGTCTTTTCAAATAGAATGTACTGAAATTTAGGAAAAGTGTTTGTCTATTTTTTTCAGTACTTTGAACCAATATTGACACACTATGATAAATGAAGTCTATGCTTTATTTAGATTTCCTTAGTTTTTATCTATGTCTATGTTCTGTTTCAGAATCTTATCCAGGATATCACCTTCCATTTGATTGTCATGTCTCCTTAAGTTTCTCTTGTCTGTGATAGTTTGTCATACTTTTCTTGTTTTTGATGACCTTGATAAAGGGTTGAGGAGTACTAACAATGCCCTTAGGATTTGTGTTATATATTGTTCTGGTTATTAGACTGGGGTTGTGCATTTATGGGAGGAAGACTATGGAATAAGGTAACATTTTCATGACATCGTATCAAGTGTGTAACCTATCACCATGTCTTATCACTGTGATGTTGACATTGATCATGTACCTGAGGTAAGGTTTGCCAGGCTTCTACATTATGAAGTTACTCTTTATTCCTATTTTTCATACCCTACTTTTTGGCAGGAAGGCACTATATTTAATTCATACCTGAGGAGTAAGTACTTCCTTGAGGACATACTATGTACATAAATTATTGGGGATTATTCTGTAGGGGACAATTTCCTCTTATCCTCCATTTACGAATATGTATAGATAGATAGATAGATAGATAGATAGATAGATAGATAGATAGATAGATAGATAGATATTTATATCAGCAGGGGCTCACGGATATTTATTTTATACTTGTGTTATAATCCAATACTACTTGATTTTGTTTCTCAAATTGTTCGAGCTTTGAATAGAGGGTGCTCTTTCAGTTGTATCCTCTATCACTTTGACATACTCACTTCATTGTGTGAGGCTGTGTGTGAGTGGGGGGTGGGGGATGTTTGTTGAGTTGTACTTTCTTGATTTTTGGCATTTAAGACACTACAGGAACATCTTGTACATTTCCTGCACCAGCCCTAGAATCAGCTATTTCTACAGGGATCTCAGGTTCCATTTATGGAATAATTACCATTTGAATCATTCCAGCATCTTTCCCTTGCTTATGTGTAAACGTCCACCCCAACAGTGAGAAATCTATCTCTGACCATCCACAATCAATTTATGCCACCATTTTATTCTCATTTCACATTTAGACATTTTATTTAAGACATGAAACAAACAAACAAACAAACAAATCTAATGTCATAAGTCTTGGAAACTATAATTCTCTGAAATAGAATAGCATGAAAGGGTAGAATCGTTTTAAGCATTAAATGGATGAACCAGTTTATGATATTAAGTTGGTAGGCTATAGTTTCACAAATAAGAATGTATGTATACTCATACATCAGTATTTAGTTTCTATTGGCATCTGTAAGATTTTATTATATGCTATTTTAAATATAAAACATTAATTTTTATACATAATGGACTATAGTTTTTTAAGTTTTTCAGTATGGGTATATTTTTGATTATATAGAAAGTATTTGCAAGTATTAATAACAACCAAATATAATAACTGCAAATCAAGTCCATTATCTTGAAAATTAGATTTTGAATTCACGAACATATAGGTCACAATGATAAACATCTTCTATGTAACATGCTCAAAATCATATTTCATTCTGTCAATAATTCAAAATTTCTACAGGAATTTGAAGATATATGGATACATTTTCCCATTTGTTCATGTGTTACTTTGGAATAGTGTTAGTTTTAAAATATATATATAAGTGACTGAACATGTTCAAAATTGATATATATGTGTTATGTGATATAATTATTTGCTTCTTATCAAATAATGGAAATAATTGACAAAATGGTTTGACATGAGAACAGATGGACAAATACTAACCAGATAACACATACTTGCTTTCTGTTAGTTTGAAAAATTGTTTAGTATTTGACAGATCTGATGGTCATAAAAAAACACAGCATACAAAATTCTAAGTAATACCTTTAGAAAGTATCTCCCACACATCTTCTCATGAATAGCTTTTTTTTTTTTTAATCTTGTCATTTGCTTGTTTTATACTGGTTTCCATATCTCAACTTTTATTGTCATATTTATTTACTTATTTACTTATTTATTTATTTTTGGCATCTAACTCTTTTTATCTATCACTGCTATAAAAATTTAGGCTTGCATTGATGTTTATCTATACAGTACAATTTATGTCACACTTTAGGTAAAAAATCCCTGTTAATTTTATTTATGTTTACTTTCTGAAAAAATAATTAATGTGTAGAAATAAAAAAAAAAAACACCATTTTTTATGTTGTGGAAATTACATTACAAAATTTGAGTATAAATTGTATGCAGACAATGGAATTAGGGTTCGGTCTGAGTCTGTCTAGGTTGCTATAACAAATTATTATAGACTGGGTTGCTTAAATAACAGATATTTATTTCTCACAGTTCTGGAAGCTAGAAGTGTGAGATCAGAAATCAGCACGGTCGAGTTTTGGTGAGGTCCTTCTTGCAATTTGCAGATGGTTAACTTTTCCTGTATCCTCGCATGGTAGAAAAAGCAGCTAGATCTGTAGCCTTTTCCTGTAAGGGTACTAATCCCATTCGTAAGATCACATCTTCAGGACTAATTCCATCTCAAAAGCTCTCTCTCTAAATACCATCACATTAGGGAGATTTCAACATATGAATTTTTGGGGGGCGGGACACAGATACTCACTCCATAACAGATTGCATCACAATTCAACTGGAACAAAGAGATGTATGGGTAGCAGAAACAAATCATTCGAGAAAATAAATTGTTGGCCCCATTAAGGTTAGAATTAAGGATGTTCCAATAATGCTCAGAAGAGAACATGGCATACACACACGTAGTATATGTTCCCCATTTAAAAATTAAATGTACTTAATAGCTACTACAGAGCTTTTATGATGCCCAATTATTTTAATTTTCTTAAGAGAAAATATTAGCTGACACAATTTTTTTAATAAGATTGATAATATTGGAGAGATGTATTTATAGACATTAATGCTTTAAAAAAATCATTACATTTCTTTCCAAAATCATTATTTTACTTTGCTCAAACATTTTGCAAAATTTTCTTCACAGTTTTTTTTTTTTTAATTAATGGAGTAATTATTAGAAAGAAACCTAGAAAAAATAAAGCATGTCCATTGTTTTAATGTGTAAAATTATCAAAAAAATTAAACCTGTCAACTGCTTAAATGTTTGAAATTACCACCTGGTAAAAATTATGGCTTTGGGACAAATGTTTACCAATATCAGCAATAAGGAAGAAAAAGCAATGTTTATAAGAAACAACTCAGAAAGATTTTAAATTGACATTCGTCTTGGAGTGAATTCTAACATAAATTGCAATCCATTCAGAAGGCAGAAACGAAAAAATAAAATATAATTTAAGAGAATTTAATATGGGATTTTTAGCTAGTTACTAAATGTATTTCAAAAACAAAAGAAGAACACTGAGTTATAGAGATAGCATCTGAGGAAAGCGCTGCTTACCACTCTTAGGACTGGGGAACAAAATGACTATATTTGAAATTATTAAAAGTTATTAATTATTAAAAGTGATTGAAGGAAGACCCCTGCAGAGTTGTGACTCACACATCTGAGTTAGGGGTGCTTCTCATCTGGTGTTTTTGCCTTTGAACTCAAAGGAAGAGCCACGAGAATTCAGAAGTCTCAGGGGAGCCCTGGCCAGTGGGGCTAGTTTTTCTGAGAGGGCAAAATTAGCAGCTTCACTAAGTGGTGGAAAAAACTGAAAACTAAATTCAAGTCATGTTACAAAAACATATTGCTACTGTCAGAAGGAAGAATTGCTAGGGTAATGTTCATAGGATCAGGAACCAAGAAGCTAAACAGGAATAGGAAATGCACAGAAGCAAGTCCCCCAGCCTTCCAAATCTTGTTAACCAAAAAAGAGATTTAAGTGAAAGAGAAACAAAAAGCATTTATTTGAGGTCAGAGATTCCAGCTGGGAGACACAGACTCAGGTAGCAACAAGCGTGCTTTCCTGAGAGGACAAAGAAAGGCTGGGTTTATGAAGTCTGGGGTTGCCTGTGTGCCCTTAATCCAACCCTCATTACGTACATGAAGCATTCTGGCTAAGTTAGTAGGGACTGGTTGAGCAGAAGATACAAAGGATGCTTGTTGGCAAAATGAGTTGGCTCCTTCTAAAGTAAAGAATGCAGATGGTCCGGTTGTCATGGTCAGGGGCATATGAAAGTTCATGCACAGATGAAAACTTCAATAGTTCATGGAGAAACGTGAGGGATGAACACATGTCAGACAAACTTCTTACGTGACCACCCGGATTCATTTTTGTTCCCCTGCATAAGTGACTCCACCTTGGCAATCGCCATTCATATCCTCTACCACCCACTAATGATTGAGTTTTAAAAGGAGAACGCTATCTCAGTAGACATTGGACTTCAGTGTCTCAGCACCAGGACCACAAACTAGTGTCAAGAAGGGTGGGTTTGATGAATGAAGAGCAGCATGAGAACTGGCCAAGTTCTAAGTAACCAAGGGGTTAGTTAGGAACATTGCCAGTTACTAAGCACCTGTGCCCACAATTCTACATATAGTATATATTAACTGTTTACTACAACAAAAACAACATTTTGCATTCACTAACATGTGAACTATCCTTTATATTAATGGTGGACACATGTTTTGTTTAAAGGGCCAAGTAGTTAATATTGTAGTCTTTGCGGGCCATATGTTTCTACTACCTATTCCTCTTTTGCTCTTGCTGTTTATTAGTTTGTTTATTACAACCTGTCAAGATGTATGAAAACATCCTTAGGTTGCATGTGTTACAAAAAATCCTGAAGGGTAGCTTTGGCCCATGGGCTATTTTTCCTAATCCCTGCTTTATACAAAGATGCTCTCACCCTCCCACCAAACTGAGAAGATAAAAAGTCCCAACAGTCATTACATTCCATTTATAGAAGAAGTTGCCATAAATTCCCTGATCCATTCTGGGCTATATTATTTATTCCTTATTTTGGTTACAGCCCCATCTCAACATTTTCTTACTAAAGACTAAAGTATAAAGTTAACCTCCAACAAAATGTCATGAAGTAATAAGGGAAGTAGGGAGAGAGAAAACTTAGCTAAGAGGTAAAACTCTAATTACACACATACTAAGAAATAAAGACTATTGCATAGCTACTCTGTTCCTCATTTTTGTAAGTGATTACAGGGTTGTAGTTGATATTTATAACTTTCTATTTCCACTACACAGCTCACGCTTTCTTTGGCCTCAGTCAGGTCCTCAGGTAATTGTGGCTCATGTGCTTCACGACCCAAATGTTCATTCCTAAAAGGTAAGCATTCTACGCATTCATGATTTGTTGTTTTTGTTGCTATAATATTCCATTATCTTTTTTTCTTGGATATAAAAGTACTAAAGAATGCCACATAATGTTCTCAGGGTTCCAGACTTAGTCCTTTCTGTCACTGCTGTATGGCAGTAAACTAATATCCACTTGGTAATCTGAATCAGTCATCCAAAACATTAAAACAAAAACAAAACTTTGACTTTTGGTTCAGGGCCACAAAGAACACAAAATGACCGGGTGGCAATCTTACCTCCAATTAAGTGGAAATATAGTTGGTTCCATGGGTGGAAGCATTCTCCTTTGGGAACTGAGACCTTCAAATCAGCACTACTCAAGGTGGCAGGAATAGGAAGCAAAACTACTCTTAGTCAATTCTTAGTTGTAATAGTAAGAGAGCCACTTTCACTTTTGCTCTGGTACCATGGACTATGGCTAAGGAAGACACAGCATTGAATACTGGTTTTCTTATTCAGGTCATGTCCTGAATCCTTTAAGACAGAACTTTATGCATTCACATTGTGGCCCCAAGCTAGCACCATCACTGAATTTTCAGTGGACTGTTCCTTCATTCTGTTAGAACTGCTAGTTTTTAGGGATGGGGCATGCAGTAAGACAGTGAGTACCACAGACAAGATCCTGTTGGTGTTCCATTTTATTTGGAATGAGTTTCTTAATCTGAAGTAATATTGTACAGAATGCCATGGCAAAGAATAAGGCATTTCAAATCCCATGCATGGTCGTTTGGCAGAAACATTACAAGAAGAGGTCAACTCATCTCCAGAATATATGATTATTCAATGAGGAAAGAAATCTCTCCTCCGTCATGAAGGAAGGAGTCTAACACAATAAATATGCTATGTGGTCGCTTGCTAATGACCCTGGAGAATGGTTTCATTTGAGAGGATCAGCATTGCTCTTTGCTACGGACAGATTTGGCACTCATCAGAAATAAAGCCTTGGTGAAGGAGAGTACAAGTTAACACAGTGCCTGCCTCTAGCCTTTCCACTATGATCCACTCAGTAAACTTTGAAACCTGACATCTGATAGGACATGTCACTTTGTCCAGCTGATCTTAAGAGACTCGTCTTCCATGAATGCCAGAAGCATCCATGTGAGACTCAAATGTCTTCATACACTTTGTGGGACAGGTGCACCGCATAGATCGTTGTAAGCGTTCATCAATCTCCCTATATAACACTTTCCAAATCCTTGACAACTGAGGTAAACCATTAGACACTGCCTTTTAATCTTTTCTGGGCATCCTTGATTTAGATAAAAAGAAGAACAAAATTCACTGAAAAAATTCAACACGCTAGAGGGTTTACCTTCATTTACGCCCTGTAGGATCACTCCTGAATGAAGCCGTAATGCTGTAGTTATCCACTTCCAGTTTAAACCTATGTATAATGTAGAACCATCTGTAAGACAGTCTAAAAATTTTCCCTTTCTGTTTTTTTTTCTGCACTGTACTGGATATAATTAACTTCTCCCGATGTCATAGTGTGGCCTGAGGTAACACAATGTGTGTAGATGCCAAGGGAGTCTAAGGAACTTTCTCTTGCAATTTATTGCATGTTGAGGACCTTCCAGAAAACTGTTTATATGTCATTTATGTCTCATGATACTTGTTTTGTTTTGTTTTGCTGCACATGTCCCACCTTATGGCTTGTTGAGTCGAATATCACCCAATTCACGATGGACAGCTCAGGTTTCATGATCAAGTAATACGGCATTTTTAGTTGTTCATCTTTACTAGGATCCTGTAGCAAGCTAAAAGTTGTCTCCCAAAAAGAGAATAGTTATTTGTACAAGATGGCATGAGTTTTCTCTAAAACCACAGATAGTTGCACTGCAATTATCTTATTATAGTTGGCCAGAGACTCAATTTGTCACAGATAGTTCAGGTGTCACTGGAGCAGAATACCCAAGAGGAAGGGCAGCTAAGCCTGCAGACTTGACTTGTGAGTACTCAATTCTGCTGTCAGCTATAGACAAGACATAAATGAATACATGTGGCTGTGATCTGATTAAACATTTTTTTTTATATAAATACAGGTGACTAACCACATTTGGCCTATTATGCTATAGTTTTCTGAAATCTCTCTTAACTCCTCTAGTAATTAGTCATGAATTGGACTTTTGTAATGCAGAACAGTTCTGAAGTCTAAATTACATATTTAACAAATGTGACTTTGAAAAATAATATATGAGCATTAAAAACAAAGTAAGTATTCAATATACAGTTACATATTGTTTGGTGATGGAATAAGTTATCAAAGAAATAATATTAAGTATCCACTAAATAGGTATCATCATTTTTGATAATTTTGGTTTTTCCAGGCAGGAGATTTTTAATAAAATGTACAATTATCCATTACATTTTCCATGGTTTCCTCTACCAAACCACTGAAAGTAGTTTCAGGAAACTTTTTTCAAGGGCACATCACTGAATAATGGTTAAGAGTGTGAGATTTGAAGGCTCTAAGGTGTGGATTCCGGTTGCTCATCTGTCTCAACTGATTATATGACTTTACACAAGTTATTTAAATGTTCTCAACTCTATTTTTGTCCCAGTTTCATTGAGATATAATTGACATATAACATTGTGGAGTATAAGGTGCACTACATGTTGATCTGCACAATGATCACCACCATGGCATTAGCAATACCTCCGTCCCATCACACAATTGCCATTTCTTTTTGTGGTAAGAACATTTAGGATATACTGCCTTAGCAAATTTTAAGTATATAATACAGTGCTATTAACTATATTCACTATGTTTTATATTGGATCCCCAGAACTTAACTTCTAACTAGAAGTTTGTACCCTTTGACCAATATCTCCCCATTTTCCCCACCCCCCAGGATATGGTAACCACCATTCTATTCTCTGTTTCTATGAGTCAGCTTTTTGAGATTCCACATCTAAGTGATATCAGCATTTGTCCTTTTCTGTGTGACTCATTTCACTTAGCATAATTCCCTTTATATCCATCCATATTGTAGCAAACAGCAGGGTATCCTTCTTTCTCATAGCTAAATAAGATTCCTCTGTGTGTGTGTGTGTGTGTGTGTGTGTGTGTGTGTGTGTGTGTGACATTTTCCTTATCCATTCATCCACTGACAGACACTTGTTTCTATATTTTGGTTATTGTGAATAATGCTGCAGTAAACATGGGAGTGAAGATATCTCCAACTTTTTAAAGAGGATTATAGCAAAACCTGCATTATGGACTGCAAAAGAATTCAGTGAAATACACCATGTGTGAAATGTGATGCACTGTGAATGCCCATGGTAAATACTCAGTACATAGTAACTATTGAGTAATAAACAGTGTCAAAGGAAACTTGAAAGATTTTTTAAGTAGTAAATTTCTGCTTTAGTTTTTATACTGAGAGTTTTTCTTTTTGAAAAAGTATTTGGGGGCTATAAATGTGTTTTGTTTTGTTTTTCCCCCATCTTTTCTTCTCTCAGTTCTTAGTAGTTTTAAAGATTGTGCCATCTACTTTATAGTTCATATTCAAATACCTGTAATTTGAGAAAGGTAGACCTATATACAGATTGCACATAAATTTTATATCTTTCTCTCAGTCGTAAAACCCCCTTAAACTTATATCAAGTAAGCCCTATTTCCAGTTTTTTATTGAATTCAATAATTATATGGTTTTTATAAACCATTCTCATTAAAAATATAATGCATCACAAAATTAACACATTAATACATGCAGCTTCTCCAGGCTTATGAAAATATTACACATACACACACGTACACTCACACACATACATATATGTTTGTACACACTATCTATATGTATGTGTGTGCACAAAAAAAGTAAGTTCCTATAAAACACTCTTTGTAGTTTTACATGTACTGACTGATTTGTGCTAATCCCTTCCATATCCTGTAATATCAAGAAGATGTGGTATATATACACAACGGAATACTATTCTGACATAAGATGAAATACTGTTATTTGCAAAAACATGGATGGATCTTGAGATTATTATGCTAAGCAAAATAAGTCAGGTAGAAAAAGTTGAGAACCGTATGACTGCACTCATATATGGGATATAAAACTGAAAGCAACAAAGGAATGAGACAAACAAAGAAAAACTCAGACACAGACAACAGCTTAGTGGTGACCAGAGTGTAAGGGTGGAGGGGAAATGGTAGAAGAGGGTAAAGGGGGTCAAATATATGGTGATGAAAGGAGAAGTGATTCTGGGTGGTGGAACACAATGTGATATACAGATGATGAATTATAGAATTATACACTTGAAACCTATGTCATTTTACTAACTATTGTCACCCCGATAAATTTAATTAAAAAAAAAAAAAAGGTTTGTGTGAGTTCCATTTCCTATTTTTATTTCCTTCAACTTTGGTTGTTGTTATGCTGTAGTCAAGCAAACTTTGTTTTTCTTTTCTTTTAAAGAAGATTATCTGAATTGGGTATGCTAGAAAAATAATTTCTACAACTTTATTACTATATTTTATTTTCTTTGTATTTTTTTGTCACTAGCAAATCCACTGATAAATCTGTTACTATGTTTCTCTTTGGTCAATATCATATATATCAGTATCACCCTATATATTGTACATCTGTTATTTACTCTTTTTTTCATTTTGGAAAACAAAGTTTTATGCTGATTAGAAATCTTATGTTGCAGGTATCAGAAACCAAACCCTGTCTGGGAACACACTGTAAATTCAGACATCTCTGGTTATGCTTGAGAATTGTAAGGTCATCTAAAGCAATCGGTTGTGAGAAGCTTTTTTGGGAAAGAACAACATCTCCCTTCCCCTTCACCCAAAAATAATAACCATAAGCTTCTGAAGATGAATATCTAAGCCCTTAAAACTGGAGATAGGGCAGAACTTACTCTGAGATAAAAAGTTAAATCTAACAAATTTAGCCTGATACTAACAACTGAGGATAGGAAAAGGATAATTTTGCATACAATTTTGTGTTCACTGCTGAGATTTAGCCCCAGCTTATACTAAGTTGTTGTAAGGAGTTTCAAGAAGGAGTTAATTATAATAAAATGTATATATATGAGAAACTTGATTGCTAAAATCTCCATGTCAAAAAATACTGCAAAATTGGAAACTGTTAGATTATTTAGTAAGAGTTCAAATCCGATTGGGAGAGAGCTTTTTGATTTCCAAATTTAATAAAAGGGAAAAAGAACTAAGGAACAGTTATATAGATGACTGCATCTGTTAGCTGTTTAAAAAAAAATGCTAACCCAATGTTAGTGGAGTATAACAATAAACAAATATTATTACTCATGTGCCCATGTTGGGTAGAGCTTGTATGATTGGTGTCAGGCTTGTCTAAGCAAATCTGCTTCAGGTTTTGCTGAGTGGAATGGCTTGGCTTTTTACTTCAGGTCTGTGGGTGAACTGAGGTGGCTCTCTTTCACATATTCTCTCTTGAAGGATCAGAAAACTAGCAGTCATTTTATTCTCATAGGAATGGCAGAGGCACAAGTAGACAATTAGAAATATATAAAGCCTCTTGGAGAATAGGTTTGGAAAGCTCATTGCAACTTCTGTCTATGTGCCATTAGCCAGAACAAGTCACATGGGCGAGGTCAAGGGTATGGATTCGGGAGGTATGAATAATTGGGCCAATAATTTAGTTAATAACATGTCAAAATTGATAGAAAACATTAATGAAATGATGTCTTTAGGAAGACTCAAAGTAAGGTTTGTATCTAATATCACCTGAGATAAAACTGGACCCTTGAACCCACAGAGATTTCAGCCATTGTGAAAACATTTAAAATGAAAAGTATCTAGATTTGTATTAATTTCAAAGGTAAAAATAGTAACATTGAAGTGGAGAAAACAGGCAGACACCATTTTAATTAACAAAGTGACCAGAACTAGCACCATCTGTAATAAGATATAGCAACATCATGAGCTCCCATGTAAGATACACACAGAAGACTACATCAATTCTGTGGTCTTACCGAAAATCCATAACCACTATCTAATCATGAATAAAGCATCAGAAACACTAAAACTGAGAGACAGTATATGAAATAACTGACCAGTACTCTTCCAAAATGTCAGTCATGAGAGACAAGGAAAGACTGAAGAACTGTCACTGATGAGCAGACTGATGAGCCGAGACAACTAAATGCAATGTGAGAACCTGAAGAAAAAGGATTTTAGTGGAAAAACTGGTATACTTTGAATAAGGTCTATAGTTTAATTTAAAATTATGTGCCAATGTTGATCTCCTAGTTTTGGTCATTGTATTCTGGTTATGTGAGTTGCTAATGTTAGAGAGCATAAGAGCGAGAGCATACAGACACTTTGTACTGTTTTTGCAATTATTCTCTAGGTCTAAAACTATTTCAGAATATAAAGTAAAAAAAAATACAGTGAAAAAATAGTAATGCTGATTATCCTTTCAGATTAAAAAATACCTTTTGACTTTTGTTTGAGAAGGAGGAAATATAAAGTAAGATAAACACATAAGTAATGGATAGATTTAAAAAAAAAACACCATAAAATGATGTTTCTTTGAACACCAAAACTTGTGCTTTGCAACATACTTGCTTTTCCATTATGTCAGGGATAAATTTAAATTCAAACTATTTATTTAAGGCTCTCCTTTCTTAAAAATGGGAGGATTTTCTTTTAATACTTGAGGTGGTTCTTTGACATATTACACTTTGTACATATTTTTGTTATTTAAAAACAACTATGTATATATATATGTATATATTTACATGATTTTACTTGTGCTATTTAAATTTTATATAACCTATGAAGTGTAGACTGTGTGCCCAATTTACAAATAAGAAAATTAAAGCAAGAGATTAGGTAACATCACTGGCATCAAATAATTAACTAGCGTATATAGGGATTCACCTCAGTCCAGTGTCATGTGTTGTTTCCATTCCAATCCAGTTACCTCATTTTCTTTAATAAATGCATCCTCTCATGCAAGTCAGGAAGGAGTTCTTAAGTACTTCTCAGTATCTACCACAATATCCAGCATGAATAAAACGTCTACAGAATGCATCTGTACCTGAATCTGAATTTTTTTTTAATCTAATGCAATGGTTTCAAATTTTATGTACCGGTAGATGTTCATAGTTTCCAAATTGTTATCTCCTGACTCTATTTTTTTCCTGAACTTTTCACACACACACACACACACACACACACACACACACACACACAACGCTCATTAGCAAAAGTGCACCGTCAGTTAGAAGTATATTCAGAATCTCACTAGCTGTGTCCTTCCCCTCAAATTCAAATCATTCAAAGGCCTCCTTACTAATACATCTCTATCAACCTTGTTCTCTTAACAGATTATTCTCAAATTATCCAGAGTGATCTACTTAATCTGTGAATTAGATGACACCATTTCTATACTCAAAAGCACAAATATCTTCACATTTCAAAATAAAATCCAAACTTCTCCAATGGCCTACAAGGCACTACATGACCCTGCCCACACTATCTGTCTGACCTTTCCCTTTCTCAGCACTACTAAAATATTAATGGCTTTTTTGCTCCTTAAAAATTCAAAATATATTCTTGTAAGGGTTTTCCTCCTTGTATACCTGCTACATGTCTATGTGCTTGTTGCCTAACTTCATTCATGTTTTTGCTCAAATGTCACCTTATCAGAGAGGCCTGTCTGGATGGACCTCTATAAATAACCTCTCTTTAACCATTATTTAACACCACCTAATATACTGTTAGTGTATTTTTAAAAATTCTTTATCTCTCCACAATAGACTGTAATCTACATTTCAGTTGAGGCCTTGTGGTTTTCCTAACCGCTGTAACCCCAAATTTCAGGTAGTACCTGCTGTAGTTGGCATAGCTGGTACTCAATAAATATTCATTGAATGACACATGTCAATTAATACAATATTATTTAAGAACTGAATTCATCTTTAAATACATCACTTTTATGTTACAATAGATAATCTATCATGAGGTTTTCCTGCAGATTTTTCCTAACTATACCCAGTGTCAAAACCCACAGCCCTGCTTCTACTATAGATCATATATTCCCTTTTCTGCTACTGCAACTCTATTTTACCTCCTTGTGACATGTGTTCTGTTTAAATAAAGTAGTTTAAACTACCTTTCATAACATAGACATTATAATTTTTCATTTCAGAAAACTGTATGTATCTATGTATATGTGCACCTTTTCTTTCTCTTTCTTTCTTTGCTTCTGTCTTTTTTCCTCTTCCTTCCTTCCTTCCTTCCTTCCTTCCTTCCTTCCTTCCTTCCTTCCTTCCTTCCTTCCTTCCTTCCTTCCTTCTTTCCTTCCTTTCTATCATCTCTCTATCTATATATCTAATCTATCTACCTATCCATCTGTCTATCCATCTTCCCCTCCGAAATTTACCATCCCCAGTATAATTGTTTTACTACACACATGCCATTTGCTGATGGTTTGCATGCTCATAGTTCTTTATTAAATTAGGTTAATTCTTTGCCATATCATCTTGACTATTTTTTTAATTGCAACAACTTAACAATTGAAAAAAAAATTGTAATAAATGTATATTATATTTATTTTACATACTACTTCCAGAAGAGCAACTGCTATACAGCTGGCAGCCTCAAAACATCTGCTATTGAAAGAATGCAGCATATTTTAAAATCTTAATTTGCTTGTACCCAGAGGACAGTTGAAATTAGTCCAATAATAACAGTTAAAACATGATAATTGATCTTTAATGCTTCAGGGCTCATAACAACACTTGTTATAATGTTGGGTTTAGAACTTACTATATAAAATAGTAGGAAGATAAACAGTGAGATGCAGGGAGCAAAGTCAATTTGTGAGGTAAATGAAAGTCCCTGAGAAATAAGAAATCAATAATAAAATCCAAAAATGCTTAAACTGATGATAACACCATTAATTTCTGGTTCATAGAAGAAAATGTTTAAACATTTTTAGAGATCTCCAAACAATAGCAAGTTACTTACAAAGACTGGTGAACACCATGAGTACAAGGAACCTTTCATATCAATTATATTTGATTTTGAGACCAACATGCTATGATGACAACTAGTAGAACAATAGGACATAAAAGCTTATATTCTTTATTTTTGAGTTTCAGTTCTTGGCTCCATTGTTAGTTACTATAAAACACATTATTTGTAAAAATGGCATGAAAATGATCTACCAACATATATTTCTTGAGCATCTATAACATGATAATCCAAGAAATGGGAGGAAAGCCCCTCATTTTTTTGACAATCAGAAACAAGTAGTTGTGACTTGTTTTAGCACAATAGCTATTCTTCAGATTTGACTTTCCTTATTGCATTACATAATGCTATTTACATAGTAACAATCTTTGCATTTTACCTAAATGGTATTCAGGATTTTACTATAGATTAAACAAAAGCAGGATACATAAGATGCATACTAGAAATGTGACTGGATATGTTCTACTAGTAAGAATGATATGTGTTATACTGTTAGAATTATCAGGAGTTCATCCCAGAACTACCATATGATGTTAAGTCTTTCTCCAAAACTTGTTTTTGAAATACATATATTTGATTTTAAGAGAAAGAGGTACATAGACATCAATTTTCGGGAGGGGGGAAAGTAGCCAGAATTCAATGACATTTTTGCACAGAATTCCTTTCTGATTTTATGTGTAGGTTGCCTTGCTTAAAGTGTGTTCCTTCTGTCACAGTTGACTTTCCTTCTTTCCTTCTTTCTTGCATTCATTCTATGCTTTTCCCTTCATTTCTCCCTCCCTCAATCCCTCCCTTCCTTCCATCCTTCCTTCCTTCCTCCTGCCACTCTCTCTCCCTTCCTCCCTCTTTCTTTTTTTCCCTCCCTTATTTCCTTCCCCCACCTCTCAAAAATCATGTCCATGTGTAAGAATTTTATTTCTCCATGATAGTCCATATGCACATGGACAAAAGGAATAAAAATTTAGTAATGCTTCAAATCAAGGTATAATAATCATAGAGTAATTACAAATTTCTGTATAATTTTGTTGGGTATACAAAGCAGATCTCTGTAATGCATTTTTTTCCTAAGTGAACCCATGCACAATGGATTGATGTTGGCACTTTCTATAATTGACTTAAAGTCCTATTTCATTGAAGAAGCAAAATCATTTAAAAATCCCTTATTACCATATAGATTTTTCTATTGAGATGTGTATTTCATTTTAATTGAGGAAAATTGATTTAGCTAAAATAATATTTCCATGAGATACAGACATTTGTAATGTGAAAAAATTATATGAGTTTATTAATTTTAAAAGGAAATAGCACATAATCCTATAACAAACTTTCTCTTTTGAGTACAGTGGATGTGAAGGCACATTGCTGATCATTTATATTGTTTTGTTGTTTATTCAACACCTTAGGGAAATTTATAAATGAGAAACTTGAAGAGATTAAGGTTTCATAATGTGAACTTCCAATTAATTGATGTTTGACAAGTATTTGTATACTTTATTAAATGTGACTGTAGGAAATACATCAACAAAGACGTTTGTTGATGATTTATGGGAGATATTTTCAGTACGTTTTTATGAAAAGTCTCTCCTCTGAAAATTACTCATTCAATTTAAGCTGTCACTGATCCTTTTGAAGAAATGGAGTGATATGTCATATGATAACAAGGACCTGAAGACTAATGTTTGTTAGAAACCCTAAAATTAATTGCTATAAGGAATTAAGAATGCAAAATATAGACATCTGAGAATCGCTTCTATTCATATTGATATGCTTCTTTCCAGTTCCATACATTTTTTGTCCTTCTGGATTGTACTGGAAATGATGAAAGCTCCTAGGAGTCAAAAGGTTCAGATCATCCCCAATGTGAAAAAGACGTATATATGCATAAAAAAGATTTCTAAGGAAGAGATAGTTTTGAAGAAAAGTAGACCATAGAATTTTGAGGTAAGACAAAAATGTAAAATAGGGATAGAGGAGAAAATATTTCAATTTTAGCAAATCCAATTATAGCCTTGGATGGGAGCAATTAATAATAATAAAAATC
This sequence comes from Rhinolophus sinicus, assembly GCF_057876585.1. Lineage (NCBI taxonomy): Eukaryota > Metazoa > Chordata > Mammalia > Chiroptera > Rhinolophidae > Rhinolophus > Rhinolophus sinicus. The sequence goes on from NC_142516.1 coordinate 176,231,585, forward strand.
TTTCACACGATTATGACACTAAGTTTGTGAAAAATGTGGGTTAAGGGTAAACTCAGAGAAGGGGCAGAAGGCCTTTTAAGCCAGGTAGGTCATTTTTATTAGATTCTGAAATCAATGGAAATTAGTAAAAGAAACAGAAGAATAATATGAACAAACTGGCATTTACAAAGATAAATCTTGCAGCAAAGTATAAGAATGTGTCATGTGAGGGCAATAATACACACCGGGAGACCAGGTAATAAGCTCTCATGTTAAATTCAGCAAGAAATGTACAGTTACTTAATGTAATAAAGAAGAAAATGCAACAGATATTAGAGATATATTTAGAAAGAGGAATCATTTCATATTTGGTTTCAATGAGACAAAGAGAAGATTCCAAAAAGTTTTCCATAGTCATGGGTTAGGGCATTGAGAAGAACGGAAGTATGAAACATTGAGGTGAACACAGAAAAAGCAGACATGCAGCAAGTAAGTGGAAAATTAAATTTTCAACAGATTTCATTTGTGATATCTGTGATACATTCAAATAAACAGTATTAGATCCTGGTTTTAAGCTTTAAGAGTCTGTGCTGGGGATAATAGTTTAAAATTATACCATCCTAATATATTTTTATGACAAATTCAATATCTTTAATATATAAATTACTCATACAAATGGAAAATGGAAGCATTGAGGGCCAGTTAGGCAAAACAAAAAAAACTACACAGAAAAATCATACGGGAGTAAAATAAATAATAGCGAATAAATAATAATATGGGCAAATGTTTATATAGCACTTTTTATATGCCAGCCCCTTTTTTACAGTTTAATTGAAGTATACCTGATATATAAAGAATTGTATACATTTAATGGGTTTGGACTTCTACAAACACCCATGATACCAACACCAAAATCAAGACAATACTGTGTTTCCCCGAAAATAAGACGTAGCCGGACAATCAGCTCTAATGCATCTTTTGGAGCAAAAATTAATATAAGACCCAGTATTATATTGTATTGTATTATATTATATTATATTATATTATACTATACTATACTATACTATACTATACTATACTATACTATATTATATTATATTATATTATACTATATTATACCGGATCTTATATTACAGTAAAATGAGACCAGGTCTTATATTAATATTTGCTCCAAAAGACGCATTAGGGCTGATTGTCCGGTCATGTCTTATTTTCGTGGAAACACTGTACGAGTTGTGATCAAACAATACGGTGAATGTTTAAATAAAATTCTACTACAGTAAAAAACACATTGCCATTAATCTTCCTCAAAATACCCCTCCTCGCTTTGAACACACTTATCCCATCATTCTTGCCACTTTCTGAAGCAAGATCTGGAAGTTCTCTCTCGTGTTGTAGGTTGTGTTATCATGGCTGCCTCGATGTCCTGAATCGATCAAAATGTGTACCTTTCATGGTCATTTTGACTTTGGGGAAGAACCAGAAGTCACATGGTGACAGAGTCGGTGAAGAAGGTGGATGAGGACACACTGTAATGTTTTTATTTGACAGAAATTGCCATACCAGAAGTGATGTGTGACATGGGGCCTTTCCGCTGTGACCAAAATTATGGTGAATGCTTCAGCCAAGTGCCATCCAATGGAAAGAAAGGGCTCTTCAATATGGAAAGCGGCTCATGGAAACTTAGTAACAGTTTGTGATAAGTTTCAACTTGTTTGGTGCAGTCAGTCAAGTGTGAGCTATGGTTCAGAGAAGGTGTGTTTTAAAGTGTGCCATAAACCATCCTCCTTCGTGGCAATGCTCCGTGTCACACACCACTTCTGGTACGACAATTTATGTCAAAAACATTACAGTGTGTCCTCATCCACCTTATTCACCGGATCTGGCACCGTGTAACTTCTACTCTTCCCCAAAGTCATAATGATTCAGGACATAGAGGCAGCCACGACACTGCAACTACAGACACTCACGAAAGAGGACTTCCAGAACTGCTTCAGCAAGTGGCAAGAATGATGGGATAAGTGTGTTTGAAGTGAGGGGGAGTTTTTGGAGAGGGATTAATGTCAATGTGTCTTTTACCGTTTTATATATATATATAAAACTTTTATATATATATAAAACTTTTACCGTTATATATATATATATATATATATATATATTTATATATATATATATATAATTTTTTAAATGTTAACATTTACTGTACTTTTTTTATCACACCTCATAGACATATCCAAACCTTTCAATATCTCCTTATAGCCCTTTGTTTTTGCTTTTAATCTTTTTTGTTTTGTTTTGTTTTTGCTATTTTTGTACATCTTAACATGAGATCTACCCGCCAATATTCTGAAGTGCACAATACCATATTGTTCACTATTGGCACTATGTTGTACAGCATATCTCTAGAATTTACTCATTTAGTGTAACTGAAACTTGATACCCAATGAAAAACTGTCCATTTCTTCATCCCCATCCAACAGCAACCGCTATTATATTCTCAGCTCCTATAAGTTTGGCTATTTTAGGTACCTCATAAAGGTGGAATATCATGCATTCCATCAGTTACTGGCTTATTTCACTTAGTCTGATGTCCTCCAGGTAGCTCTTTTATTAATAAATAGGTTGCCTGGGGACCGGGTACAGAGTGAATAGAAACGGGAACCTTAGAGAAAACCATTGGCAAATGAAAATACATAACTGATGGGAGAAGACAAGGATCACATAAGAAAATGAGAATGAATATGCAAGAAAAAGGAAAGACACAGAATCTGAGAGGAGATGAGTTTAAGAATACATTAGTCTACATTATATACTATATAACATTCCATCCAGTTACGAACACAAAATGTAAAATTGACAGAAGCATAACAGAATCCCTCAGTGACCTTATTCGGAATAGCTTTACTGGAGAAGTACAGGAAGAAGCTGAAAAATAGTAAATCCCATGTAGAGGAAGTTGAGTTCTCATAGAGTGACTATATAATTTACAGCTCTGAGAGTAAAAACCAGCACTGAATTATTATCACATGAATACATTATTAGATGAGGACTAGAAGGATAAACCCAAACTTTCTCAAGCAAACTAGGATTTATGGCCTTCCTTAGAACAAATTATCTAGATAATGTATAGAGTTAAAAAAAAAATCTATCTCTTCACTACAAATTTTCTGCAGTATTGAAGCTCACACTTATTTAGCAGTTAATCACATTCTTACGATCACTTAATATGTAGCAGCTCATCTTATCCTCATGATATCCTAAGTACTGGTATTACTGCTACGACATTCTTAAAGAGAAAATTAAGACATAGTAAAGCGAAGTAAATTGCTTAAAATCACACAACTATAAAGAAAAGAGTGAGGCCTTGAACTACGATCTCTAGTAATTACGGGGATATTCTTAACAACTACACTGTGTTGAGTGTTTGGGTACGGCTTATTTCTCTAATACCGAACTCTAACATTATATGTGTGCATGTGTATGTGTGTGTGTGTGTGTGTGTGTGTGTGTGTGTGTGTGTGTGTGTGTGTGTATGTTTGTGTGATTTGCTTTTTCTTAGGCATCAAATAATATTAACCATGCAGAGCCAGTATCAAATAAGAAATGTGAATGGCCAATGAATGAAAAAGATGTGGTGGAAATAATGAGAGTGAAGGTGAGAAGGCTGCTTAAACATGCACCTATCTTAGGCACTTTAATTAACTATTTCTCAAAAACATAAATAAATGTACACCCATTAAATTGTCCTATAGGAACAGTTCATCTGTGCCGTAGAATAACATTATCAATTGTATAAATGAGATTATTTTGATATGGAAAATAAAGAATAAGCAAGCCCTTAGAAAGACCTACTAAGTCAAATTGTTTGATTTAGGTTTTGACAGTAAGTGGTGGCATCCATTATTGTTCCTATACTTACTGTCTTGAATTTCCTTGGGGTCAGTAAGAGATAACAAATAAGCGAACTGTTGAAATGCTGGCCAATAAATCACTGGGGGCAGCACTGTGTATGTAGTCAATTGTGTTTAGGCAGTAGATACAACCTTCTGAGACAATTAATTAGACCTGAGTAACACTAAAAAAGAGTGAAGAATAAAAAGGCATCCATAGTTGTGAAGCATAATTTTACTTGAAAGAGTAGCTTCTCCAAAGTAAAAGGCAAACATTATAAATTGCACATGAATGAAAGAAAATTATATAGCAGATGCTAATATAATATCAATATACTTTAACCATATTCATTAAAATAAACAGGAATGTAATTGGGAAAGTGAAAACCCAATTAACACGCTTAACCTGCTTATTTAGATTATAAATTGCTAGCATACCTTGCATACAATTCCACTATCATGGAACTATTTGGTGAATTCAAATGAATTTAAGACAAATTAAAAATAAAATATGCAGTTCTGAAGATAAAAATAAAGCAATATTAAAGTAGACTAAATTCCAAGGTTAACATCCAGTGTCAGAAAAAGCGTATTTACCACTTCCCAAAGATAATATTTTAACTCATATTTAAAAAGCATTTGTTATACATTAAAAATAGAACATGTTCGCATACTATGAGCTTACAGGCTTGAGAGTATGCACTGTGCTGTCTCTAATATACTTCTTTTGCAAAACAAAAGCACTGTAGTTGTAATGAAAGCACTGCAAGCTTCCTGCAAGCATGAATTGTACAAGGAGGCAGTGAGATGGAGAGCAGAAGGGTCCCTCTCCTTTTTAAAGTGAGTGTCACTTTATTCTGAAAGAAATTGAGAAACAAGTTTACTGATAATTGAAAACATACTCTGAGGGTGTGGGGGGGTAGATATTTATAGTTTGCAAATATATTAACAGGGATTGCCATTTCTATTTACATTCAATATTCAGCCCATTTCAGATTTGGGCATGACTCCCGCTGCACCTCATGGAACCCATGGTCAAGAACAATATGAGAACTGAAAGAAAACTGGCAACTTATTATATTGTGAAATCATTTAATATTTCCTAATGATAAATGATATGCACTTAACATGATATAGAAAGCTGAGCAACACACGCAATAAAACAAAAATTATGACTTGGGAGACATTAGAAAATTATTAAATCACCTCTTCCTGGTATTATTAGTTATTCATCATTACTCATATATTTGTTCAAAATATATAAAACACCTTGAATTTCCTCCTGCTTACCAATCTTGCAAGTGCATTTTTATTTAAAATTGCAACTGAATTTTTACCAAAATTATATGCCACAAGAGCATGCAATTTATATACAGAAAAGCAATTTATAATTTTTTCCTTTCCTTTAACTTCTTGTCAACATCATATAATTTCAACAAAGTATTATCTAATAGAAAACCATTTTTAAAGTAACTTCAGACAAAATACAAACTTTAAGGACTTTTTCCCCAAACTGAGACAATTTTAAGGAAGCTGCATTGATTCTCAAAAACACGGTTGCATTATTATTAATGATAATTGCATGCTCAATGCAAAAGAAAAAGTTACTTAAATGCATTTCATTTATTTAGCAATATTAAATATTCTTTGCTCTCAGCAGCTTCCATAAGCTTATAACTCTATAAATGGAAGCAATACCAAGAAAAACTTTGTTGTTGTTTTTTTGTTTGTTTGTTTAACTCGAGCAAGTAAATACTAAAAGTAGTTAATATTGTGGTAATTAATATTTTCAAATTGTCCCAATTGATTCCTATGGATTAATATTATTTACTGCCAGTATGTCAACAGAATAAACAATAGTTTCCTGTTACCATCTAATTTATAAAATGACATTTCTCCTAAAATAAAAGTGAGACTCCTTGGTTTATGAAGTGTGAATTGAGTATAGGCCTCTCTGCATTGAAAATGTTCACAAAAAACATGATGGTTCTTATGGAATTTGTTATTTCTATCTTCGGAAAGCAGTAAAAAAATCTCTTATTACTCACTTTTCTATAATACTAAACTTGATCAACCTATTAAATAATACAAACAGAATTTATTTGAATGTAAATATCCCTCTTGCACTCAAGGCTCTGCTCAACTCCTGTTATCTTCTCCTTTATTTTCTTTTGTAGGTAAATTATATAGCTATAAATCTCCAGAAAGAAACAAATGTTTCAGAAAATAACACAGCATAAAGTACAATCTCTCTGTTTGTAATATAAACCATTCGCTACATATATTCTTCTCTGCACCTGAGAGTCAAATGCAGTATTTAAACCAGAGGCTTTATCTAAGATTCCCCCAATATTTTAATGATTTCTGACTACATTATCACCTAGGGTCGCACTATGAAATATTGACAATGCAAAGTAGCAGCAACTGTCTATACTCAGAAGATATTAATGTGGTTCTTTTAGAAAGAAAAATAAGCGAAAATAATCATAAATATAAATTTATAATGATAGATGATTACTGAAATATCTTTCCATTACAATTTCTACTTCATTAGTCACCTAAAGCTTTACTATTGAATCAGTAAACCTTATATATTTACAGGAAGAAGGAGGAGGAAGAGAAGCAGGAGCAAAATGGAGGAGTTGACATAGTCACCTCCGTTGCTGTTATCGTTGATGTCCCAGAAAATTGAAAATGGAGTTTTTATGGGACTAACACTTATTTTTCCTTTTGAAGATTAAAAACACCAACTTGAATGTTCAACCATTGAATGAAACAAAATTTCAAAACTTAGGCAATAAGAACAAAGAGGATAAAATTAAATATCATCAAGCTATTGACAGACATTCTGATTTAATTCTGTGTGATTTGAACATTGATGATGAATTCTAATACAATTGGGTTGACTCATCATATTCAAAGTGATGAAATGCAAGAACAAACAACCAATATTACTCTAACCAGAAAAGCTATCATTTAGAATCAAAGAACAGACAAAGAGCTTCCCAGACACAAAAAAAGCTAAAGGAGTTCATCACCACCAGACCAGTATTAAAAGGAATCTTAGAAGGACTCCTTTAATATGAAAAAAACAAAACAAAACAAAAGGTAAAAAACATGAATAATAAAATGACAATAACTACATATTTATCAACAATTACTTTTAATGTAAATGGATTAAATGCTCCAATCAAAAGATAGGATGGCTGAATGGATAAGGAAACAAGACCCTTACATATGCTGCCTACAAGAGACTCATTTCAGATCAAAAGACGCACAAAGACTAAAAGCAAAGAAATGAAAAAAGGCATTTCATGGGGAGGAAAAAAGGTTGTCATATGGGCACTTGTCATATTAGGGACACCACTTCAGGGACGGTGTAAATGCTTGACCACTGTGCTGTACACCTGAGGCTGAAGCTAAATAACAATGAATGTCAACTATAATCTAATATATATATTAGTCACAGGATGTGGAGTACAGCATAGGTAATAGTCACAGGAATTGTATCAGTTATATGCTATGTAAGAGGGGTAGTAGATTGGGGGTTATCACTTTGTGATGGGTGTAAATGTCTAACTATTGCATTATTTTGTACAACTGAAACTAATAAAATAAAAAAAAAGCTGGAGTAACAATACTTATACCAGACAAAATTGACTTTAAAACAAAGGCTATAGCAAGGACAATGAGGGGCCCAATAATCCTACTTCTGGGTATTTATCCAAAGAAACCCAAACACTACTTCAAGGTGACATGTGTATCCATATGTTCATTGCAGCTTTGTTTACAATGGCCAAGATGTGGAGGCAGACTGGGTGTCCATCAATGGAAGAATGGATATAGAGGAGGTGGTACATATATGCAATGGAACATTGCTCGGCCATGGATAGGAATAGGTTCTTGCCATCGGCAGTGGCATGGATGGACCTAGAGGGTATTGTGCTGAGTGGAATATGTCAGACAGAGAAATGCAGATGCAATGTGATGTCCCTTATATGTGGAATCTAAAGAACAAAATAAATGAACAAACAATACAGAAACAAATGCATATATACAGAAAACATTTTGATGGTTGCCAGATGGGAGGGGGGTTGGGGAGTGGGTGAAAAAAGGTACAGAGATTAAGAAGTACAAATTGGTTGTCACAAAATAGTCATGGGGATGTAAAGCACAGGAAATACAGTCAATAATATGGTAATAACTATGTATAGTGCATGGTGGGTACTAGACTAGTCAGGGAATCACTTTCTTTTTTTTTTTCTTAAATTATATATGTGTGCAACCACTGTGCTGTATACCTGAAATATAGAATAATATTGAATGTCAACTATAATCGAAGATTTAAAAAGTGGGGAAAAGTGAAGGGGGATCAGATGTTCAAATTTCCAGGTATAAAACAAACAAGTCATGGGGAAATAATGTACAGCATAAGCAATATAGTCACTAATATCGTGAAAGCATACTACAGTGTCAGAAGGTTGCTGTACTTATGGGGATCACTTCTTTAGGTATACAAATGTTGAATAACTATGGTGTACGCCTGAAACTAAAATACCGTTGTACGAGTATGTTAGCTATATTTTAATTAAAATCTTCAAAAAATAAACTGCCAAAATATGTAACATATATGATGGTGAGTAAATGATTAGCTCATTAATGCAACTAGCATGTATTAAAAATGATTTATTTGAAACCACTTTAGAGACAAGAGGTCAAGCTGCCAGTGTTACCTTCAAATATTTTTTGTTAAAGTAGAGAATCAGGAAATGCCAACCTCAACAATAGCTTTAAATAATAATCTACAAATCACAGGCACAAGATATCAGTACTGAAACTTTACAAAGTGAAATAGTCTATAATTGAATTTCAAAAAGTTTCTATGTCAGAGTGATAATATCTTGTTTTATTATATAAGTGACAGTTAAAGCAAATAAAAATAATAAATATTATGTAATCTTTATGGTGGACCTCATGCTTCATGTATGTTGATACAAGAAGGTGCTGCCCATTGCAAGGGCAATGTGCTGTAAGACTATTGGATGGCAAGATAATAAAAATTTTGTAAACCTAGCATTATTCAAGATAAAAAGAAGGCTATACATGTGTGTAATAGATAAAAATATTGAATAACTAGAAATGTGTGTCCTCTGGAACACCAGAAATACAGGAGCCTAGTTCTACTTAGATTATCTAAATGCTAGCCAACTAATTGTTTATTTGTGTTTTTCCAGATTCCATGCTCAGCAGGCATGATTTTGCTTCAGATAGGGCCCAAGTAAATTATAAAAGGCATTGAGAGCCTAGGGTAAGATCTGCTGTATTATTAATCCTTCATCCAGGGTGTGTGTGTGTGTGTGTGTGTGTGTGTGTGTGTGTGTGTGTGTGTGCGCGCGTGTGTGTATAGAAGCACTTACTCCCTAGGGAGTAGAAGACTAGCAGGCATTATACCTAAGCAGCTATTTCAGACTATAGTAAAAGAAACGCTTTTGTGAATGTCAGTACTTTCATAGATGTTTCTAATACATGAAGGAACTCCCTGAAGGCCGGACCATAAATCATACTCTGGAATAGATAGTTATCTAACCTTCAAGAGATTTCCTAGGAAACTGGTAATGAAGACTATGATTTTTTTTAAAAATATATTTAAAACATGATAATACAATTAGAAATGTAAAATATCTCTAATTTTAGAAAGTATGGCCCTCTAAGTTCTTAGCGGAAGTCTGACTACATTCAGCAATACATAAAGAGCTTTTATCACATGCCATGTAGACAATGATACACTACCTTTCTCATCAATATTTACTTATTTTCTGTCCACTAGGATAATGGTTCCCTATAGAAAATCTGGAATTGATTTCTCAGGATTTAATATATGGACTCAGAAATTTGAAGTGGGTGATAAATTCAGCCCCAGCCTTGATTACACCCATTAAGTCATGTTTATTGAGATATGAGTATATTTCACATTCTATAACATGTGTCCATTATAAAATACAGTTCTATTCATTTTAACAAATGCATACAGTTATGTAATGGCCACCACAATCAAGATATGAAACTTTTCTAACATAGCAAGTAGTTTCCTTGAGCTCCTCTGCAGTCAAACCATTCCCCTCACCCCTGACCCAAGGCAAATACTGATCTGATAGCTATTCCTATACGTTTGTTTTGGGTAGATTCCTATATAAATGGCAGCCGACTGTACATAACCTTTGAACTTGACTTCTTTCACTCAGCACACAGCTTCTGAGATTTATTTATGCCTGTCTTGGCAGTTTTTTTATTGCTACCTATTACTTTATTATATGAATATACCTCCTTTTCACTATCCAATCACCAGTTGAAGGATATTTGGGTTGTTTCCATTTTTTGCTGATTTCAATAATCTGTGTAAAGTCTATGTATATTTTTTACTTGAAGATGAGCTTTATTTCTTTTGGGTAAGCATTTATAATTTGGATTAGTGGGTCATGTAGTAAGTATATATCCAGTGTTAAAGAAACTGCCAAACTATTTTCAAAGTATTGTATGACAGTTCCAGATGCTCACTACCACTTCGCATTGCTAGGCTTTTATTTATTTTATTTATTTTAATTTAATTTTGTCATTCTAATGGATGCATAGTAGTATCTCATAGTACCTTTAATTTTAATCACTTACTGATTACTAAATACAATCATTAGTCATTTATCTTTAAGGCTGAGTAGGAGTGTTCTTAGTTGATACCCCCAGCAAAAACAGAATAGTGTAAAAAAAAGAGTAAATTAGGTGATGGGTTGTCCATTACCTATTTATGTCACAAACACTAATAACACCCTGTTACTATTTTACATCTCAGTTCCAAGGTTAGATACACTTAAAAGTATATACAAAACCAAATATTTCCTCGTTGTTCTCAGCTATCCCCCTGGTCTAACCCACCATGCTCTCTTGACTAGATGATTAAAATCACATTCTAACAGTGTTCTTCACTCCACATCCTACATTTCCACAGCTTAAATGACCTTTTGAATCTTAAATCAGGGGATTATTACTGTTTAAATCCTCCAACAGTCTCCCACATCACTCAGAGAAAAAGTAAAATCTTTAGAATGGTACAAAAGTCCACAGCTGGACACAATTTCTAAAACTTCAGTATTCAAGAGAAGTTATTGTGTAGATTGGAAAAGGGGACCCTTAAACAAGAAAGCTCAACTGGAAATTAAACAGAGCAATAGAAACATAAGAGAATAAGAATCTATTTTAGAAAGAAAGCTGCTGGAGTCAAGGGTAAGGAGAGATATCGTGAAACAAGGATTGGTGAGAGATTCTATATAAAATACAGGGCAAATTAAAATAAATTATAATTATTGATGCAGTTATTTTGTAAGCAATTGTTTTCCACCTACTCTGCCTGTAGCACTGCAGTGGGCTCTGGAGCTAAAATGATAGAATAAGCCAAAGTGTCTTCCCTATATTATCAGCTGTGGTCCATGAGAGTCATACAAATGAAGGGAATTAAATAGACAGTGATACATGCTGAAATATTGGACTATAGCTGCACGTGTAACACAGCACAAGGACTCAAGAAATGCTCAGCAGAGCAGGTAATATCCAAGCTGAAACTGGAGTGACATTAAGTCTGATAAAATGGAGCAAGATTAAAGTCTCTCTAGGAATTCATGGCAACATGTACAAATGTGTGAAAACAATGCAAAGCCTGAGACTCAGGTTAAATTGAGGGAATGCTGTGTCATTAATAGAATTAGGGGAATTACCTAGAAAATAGTATGTAGTCATTTTGAAGTTGTAAAGATGTCCAGTGAAGTTACACCTCTAAAGAAATTTTACATAGGAAAAAATAAATGGGGGACAGAACAATGATGCAAAAAGAAACTGAAAACAAAGAGAAATTTAAAAAATAAATCATGACTATACGAATGTTTTATATATGTGTGTGTGTGTGTGTATATATATATATATATATATATATATATATATATATACACCAATATACATAAATATGTTAATGGAAACTAAATTTTTAAAAATTCATTGATAATGCAAATTTATCAATGAGCATCTGGCTTTTATCTAAATTGTAGTTTCAAATAAACACAATTCAAAAAAGAATTATATTTTTAATTGATTTGAATCAATTCAAAACACAATTGTGATGGCTTTCCAGTATTTTTGCTGAAGGTAATACGATCAGATTAAAAAAATCTTAAAGCTATCATGACCAAAGAGCGAACTTCTCAGATTAGACATTGAAATTCAAAATTCATTTATTATACATGTGGAAAGCCATGACACAGAAAGCCATGATAAAATATAACAAAAGAGTATAAATGAAACTTTGTTTCAACAATTACATCTCTGTAGTGATAGATAGCAAATATCTCTCTAAATTTGCTTTCATTTTATACAGATACACTGATTTTTTTTCCTCTTTGCAAATTCAAGCACCTATTTTTTTCTAGCGGAGTACACTGAAAATCTCATGGGTTGTCTCTCCACACTCTAGTATGACAATGCTGCAACATCCTATTCTAGGCTCCAAATTCATAGGAATCATTAATAAATTGGGTACATTTTTTCACATAATTTGAATGAAAATTATCACTTCTGACAATCCTTTTACCCTGAAACCTCTGTAAAACCTTGTAGTATAGTTAGTTGTGTATTTATCTCTTTTGCTCACTACTTTGTAAGTTGTGTGATGGTCCCAGGTAGAGTTCATCTTCATTTCTTTGGTTTGGCTTACCACAAAGTTTTGCATACAGTAAGCAATTAGTACAGGTAGGTTTGTTAATAGAAAACAAAATTGTTAGAAGTTCACTTACTTTATTTCCTGTATTATAAAAATGATGTGCTATTTTTAATTACTTAAGAAAAATAGTGTTCAAGTAAATATATATATATATATATATATATATATATATATATATATATATATATATTTGTATCTGCTCAAACTCATTTTCCATGTAGACCTACCACTACTGTCTACTCTCTATTCCTTAACTTTGTAATGGTACAGCTCTAATGATTAATGCAATTTAAAATAATATTGAGACAGAAAATACATTTGTAAATGACTAGGTTACAATACTCCTCAAGCTAACAATAGCCAAAACATAGATGCAACCTAAATTGTCCGTTAACAGACAAATGAGTAAAGAAAATGTGCTGTACACATACTATGAAACATTATTCCATAATAAAGAAGGAAATCCCAATATTTCTGACAACATGGATGAACCTGGAGGACATTATACTAAGTAAAATGAACCAGACACAGAAGACAAGTACTACATGATATCATTTCTATGAGATATCTGAAACAAACTCACAAAAGCGGAGGAGACTAGAATGGTGGTTTCCAGGGGCTGGAAGGAGAGAAAACAAGGAGGTATTAGGCAAAGGGTGCAAGATGAACTAGAAAACTACTGTAAAGTATATTGCTTATAGTTAACAATATTGTATTGCATACTTTAAAATTTTCTAAGAGGGCAGTTCTTATGTTAAGCGTTTTTGTCACAAAATTATAACTAACTAACTAACTAAATAAAGCAGAAGGAAACTTTTGGAAGTGATGAATATGTATTCATGGCATAGACTGCAGTGATGGTTTCATATATGTATACTTAGCTCCAAGCTTATGAAGTTGTATACATGAAATGTATACAGTTTTTGTATGTTAAAAAAAAAGTGTTAATTACACTTTCATGGCAAAGACTTAGAACTATTTCCTTACTATAAATTTTTATTTTGTCTTGTTTCTTTGTTGCCTTCAGTTTTAAACCCCACATATCAGTGAAGTCATATGGTTCTCGACTTTTTCTGTCTGACTTATTTCACTTAGCATAAAACTCTGAAGATCCATCCATGTTGTCTCAGGAGAACTCACTCCGGGTGGTGAACACACAATGTGATATATAGATGATACACGAGGTCTCACAATTAAGTTCACAAACTTTGTTGCAATGATGTTGCTAACCTTTATTGATATCAGAGGGATTATTCATTATGAATTTGTACCAACTGAACAGTTAACCAAGTTTACTATTTGGAAGTGCTGAAAAGGCTGCACGAAAAAGACAAAAGAGATCTGAACTTTTTGCCAACAATTCATGGCTCTTGCATCACGACAATGTACCAACTCACATGGCACTGTCTGTCAGGGGAGTTTTTAGCCAGTAAACAAATAACTGTATTTGAACACCCTCCCTACTCACCTGATCTGGCCCGCAATGACTTCTTTCTTTACCCGAAGATCAAGGAAATATTGAAAGGAAGATATTTTGGTAACATTTAGGACATCAAGTGTAATAGGGTGACAGCTCTGATGTCCATTCCAGAAAAAGAGTTCCAAAATTGCTTTGAAGGGTGGACTAGGTGCTGGTATGGGTGCATAACTTCCCAAGGGGAGGACTTCAAAGGTGACCGTTGTGATATTCAGCAATGAGGTACGTAGCACTTTTTCTAGGATGGGTTCATGAACTTAACTGTCCAACCTCCTATTACAGAACTGTACACTTGAAATCTATGTAATTTTACTAACCATTGTCACCTCAATAAATTTTAATGAAAAAAAATCTTAAAATATAAATGAACCGAATTATTACTAGAAATACCATAATATCAATGAATGCAATGATATACTTACTACAATGTTTAGTTTATCCTGCATTTTAGCTTCCTAAAAATACCATTTTACAAAAAGTAAAGAATATGTATATATATATATCACTGTTCTTGTTTTTCTTTACTGGTTTTTACCTTATTTCATTACCAATTATGAAACTACAGTGAGATCCCTCCACTTATAAAAGCAGATATTTATGTGGCGAAAAATAAAATCCCTGAGTGTATTAGTAAACTTTATCTTGACAAGTTAGTGATTTAATTGATGTAATCTGACCTTGCCATTAGTCTAGCTGGAGGCAAGCTATTTCTGTCTGCATTACTTTTCATGATTGCTTCCTTGTAGGAATTAGGTAACTGCTTCTCCATATAAATGTGTAACAAAGCTAACGAACATAGTCTAGCAAGTCATTCAATTTTCACCTGTTATTTTCCTGTCAGTGTTAACACACAATTGTATTCCTCCTAACCTTAATAGTTCAAAGGCTGTTGTTTAACTGAAATTTGGAAACCTACATTCAGATTCTGACTTGAGATACAGAAGAACATTTACATTCCTTATTTATTTATCTAATGTCCATGCACCGTCACTCATGATATAAATCACTTGAATTCCCTTGCAGCATTTTTTGCAGTATGTCTAAGCTTATTATTAATTTACTCTGTTCTTCTTAGGTGCAGAGTGAAGGAGACGATCAAGTCATATATCACATAAACAATTAAAACTATCCTTTGGCTGTAAGGTTTTTGAAATGATGAAGTGCTAGAGTGAGCTGTCCTTGAATTACTTTCATTGGTGAGCATTAGACAGTATGATGAATTTTTTACAAGCTAGACATTTGGAATGGTATCTTCAAAGCTGTGTCAGCTGCCTATTTATCTTTATTACGGCCTAGAAACCAAGAGCAAAAATACAATGTTAGTACATGTATTACATTAACAACAATTATTGACCTCCTTTTTTCCTTAAAGATGAATGCAATGTTGGACTTTCATAACAATGCCATTGCTTTCTCTTCATCCCAATGTTAAAAAGTAATTTCAATGTAAACATGTGACAGGGGTTAAAATCAAATTATACGGTTTTATACAGAGAAGTGAATTCTTATAGGACTAAATGCAATTTTATAATTTGCATTATAAAGAATAAGTGACTTCCTAAGTATTTCCGAACAAAGACATGCCTAATATTTTATATGAAAACGATACACTGATGTACTTCTTTGAACAGAAATAATTCTCACATAAGTAACCCACATAAAAACAGATTTTATCTTATTTTGTATTATTTTTTCTAAATAATTCTAATTGAAAGTATATATATGCTACATAATTAAATCTACTGCCATATGAAAAATTCATACTTTAAACTAAAACCAACAAGTAATTTAAGAAATCCTGAGATAATTATCACGTACTTGTAATACAATCAAATGATTTTGGAGCTGGAAAGAAGACCCAGCTCAAACACACGTAGAGTATATTACATAACTATCCAGCATAAAAAGTTACCTTTTTTTTTTTCCTTCAAGGAGACACATGCAATACTAAGAAGCTATGTATCTTACATAGAATGTCAAAGTGAATAAGTGTTGAAACTGAACCCAAACGGTGCTCTTCCAATTCCAATTTACAATTCCTGCCAGGAAATCACTCTTTATTCTAGAGCATACATATGTCTATGATGGGTTCTGTTTATATTATGACTTTAAGTTAACCTTGAAGATATTTTCATTGATATCTACCATTATAAACATCAAACATTTAAAGATTAACACAATATAACTTGCATTTACTCAACAGATCTTCAAATACTACCAAAATACTATTATTATGAGTGACAATCTTTCTATCTAAATGGATATACCAAAATAATTGCCCATAAATATATATATATACACACACACACATATATATACACACATATATATACACACACAAACACACACGCATGTCTGCAAAATTTACTTAGAAATTATTCTCCACTTTGATGAGATACAATTTTTGACAAAATTATATGAACATAAAAATAACTTAGAAACAATCAACCAAATTTGGAAACATCTGTGTTCACTTTGTGCAAAATGAAATTGAAAATTTAAACTGTGAATAAAATAAACAAAGAGGCATGGCTTTTCATACATGAGTCTACACACCAAGACTATTTCATATGTAAAGAATACTAAAGGTTAGCTGCTTATAATGATTGTCAGATTAAGTTTTATATTTGTACTTCCTACAAATTCAATTATTTTTTGTTTTACTTTGTTTATCTATCTTGTTTAAAATAGTATTACATGATTAGCCTAGGATAAATGCGTATCAAAGGACAAACTATGAGTGAGACTGATTTTAATAATATTTATACAATGACATAGTTGTTTTTTTTATCTAAAATTTAAGGGAGTGTTTATATTTCAGTAATATTTTGATGAATAGCCGAATGAAGGGGGATAATGTAACATGAAGGGACCGAAGGAAAGAAGAAAAGAATAAAGCGAATAAGGCAGAAGGAAGGAAAGAAGGAAGGGAGGGAGGGAGGAAGAGAGGGAGGGAGGAAAGAAGAAACGTTAATTAAGAATGCTTGTAGATGGCAGAGCTATGCAAATGTAGACCCTCTAGGGTTGGCTCCTCATTGCTGCTTCTTAACATATCTTCTACGTATACAAGTATTGTGAACTATAATCATTTCAATAGCATGTGATCTTTATGAAAATCATTAGTATCTGTCAATAATGATACTGTTTTTTGAATTCACAATTGGCAGATTTATGGCACTGATACCTACCTCCTTCCCACCACTGAAGTCTCTTCTAAAACAGCTTTTGAAAAAAGGTTAACTTCACAGATGAGTAATTAGCAATTTTATTCCCTTAAAATAATAAAAAGAGGACTTATTTCTGATTCTACCAAGCATGTAGGAAGCAGAATAGAATGTTTATTCTTAAAAATGAGAAAAAGCCATATGAACGACTAAATCATAACTTGTCTTGAACCCATTAGAGAGACAAGATCCCAGGGCAATAAAGTAGCCAGCAACCCAAGGAAGACAGTCCTCTCTCAAGAGAAGACAAGGCATAATGACTGTCTCACCTGTGGCTGAACACAGGATGAAGGGCCAAACTCAGGAAAGTAGCTGGGAGGAAATAACCTAAAATTTTAATGACTATCAAGAAGCCGAGTATAGGCTAGTGTGACATGATAGCAACCCTGGGATAGCCACCAAAAAAGAGTTCACATTCCCTCATAGGCTCTTTGCCTCACAATTCCATCTGTTGCTGGAGAACAAACAAGGGCAGGACAGGAAACTAGAGAGAGGTCTGTGGGGAGCCATGGTTGCAGTTAACTTTAAAGCCTTAACAGAATGGCTCAGTTTATACTTAACCTATTTCCTCCCACTGAAGCAATTATCTCTGCCTGCATCTGAAGAGAGCTTGCATGCTGCTCAGGAATGTGGTGGGAGTGGCCAGTTCCCAGAACAGAAGGCTGATGCCTATCAGGGCTATTGATAAGATAATTACATTTGGGAGTTTCAGTAAATTTTGTGTCCCCTGTGTTAAAGTTAAAGTTTTACTGTTAACTAGGTAATGCATTTTTGTACTTGTTAAACTGCACGTCCACAGAAGGTATAAATTCTGGGGACAGAATAAACTCAGCGTCTCCAGGAACACTGGGGTCCGCGATCGCCATCATCAAAGTGTGAGTGCCTTTTTTCATTCCCACTCCCCTTGTCAGGAACCGTTCGACTCGTGGCGGCTGGCCCGCTGCAAGTGGCGCCCGAACAGGGACTGAATATAGGGGTAATAGTGAGGAACACCGTGTGGCAAGGGCCCAGCTCATTGGAGCTAATCAGTGGATGCACGGTGAGCAAGGCACTGTCCCCTCGGTCGAATGAGTGTGTGAGTGAGTGATAGCTCCACGACTTCGTGTTACGGAGCTTGATTGGGTCCTAACCTGCGGTTCCGGTTCTGTCATATGGCATAACGGCGACTGGGCTTTACAACCCACCTGGCCGGGGAATTATACCGGCGCGCCTCTAGCTAAGACGGATTTGGCCCCGCAAGGGACACGGCCAGACGGACACCTGAGTGTTTTTCTTTGTTTGAAAGAAGGGCCGAGTTAGGGAAAAAGGATGGGTCACGCCAGCAGCAAGGACCTGTATGTTAGAGGACTTAAGAAGTTGCTTACCGCCCGTGGCAGTCGGGTGAGCAGAGAACAGTTAGACAAGTTTTATAAAAATTGCAAAAAAAAGGTGGAAAAACAGTTACAAGATTATTATGCTGCCCATGGACTTAAACAAAAGGGCTGCAAGCTAGAGAAAGTGAAACAAGCTGAAAACGAGGAAATTCTCCCATCTGCCACTTCTGCCGCTTCTCCGGCAGAGAGAGAGAAGGAGGGAGGGGGCGCAAAGTTGTTAGAGGGAGTTCTTAAGGTTAACAAAGAGCCGGTTGCTCAAGAGTTTCCAGACGACATATGGGAAAATTTGAGCCCTAGAGACCAGGAAGAATTAGAGGATGAGGCTGCTAAATATGATAGGGACAAAAACTCTCCTTTAGTGGCTATGGCTCAAGGAGACGAGCAGCCTGCAGGCACTGCACTCTCTTTTGCAGATCAGCTAAAAAAGATTCAGGGACAGCTGATTGAGCTTAAAGTTGCTGTGGACAGAGGAAATTGTCCTCGGAGTCCCCAGATTCCTTTTAGAGATCAATGGAATCCTCGGGGTAAAGATCCCCCCACAGTTAATCCCTCTGCACCACCTCCTGAGGAGCCCCGTAGGTGGGGACCTCCGCTGCAGTCTTTGGTTTGGGAAATGCCTGCTGAGCCTTCGCCAGGTTATGTTAAGCCAGGATCGGACTCTGTTGTACGATCCCCTCTTCAAATGGCTTGTGAAGAAGCTCACAAGCAAGGGGAGTCCACAGAGCATTTTGGAATATATCTTATCTTTGACAGGCTCAACAGACTGGGCCTTTATTAAAATCTCAATCAAAATAAAAGCCTAGATTACAACTAAATTCTCCTCCAAGTGTAGTTGCAGGGCTGGATCCACAGCCTGAGGCTCCTGTTTTAGCACCTGTGACAATCAGGCAATTATCAGGCGTAAAAGATCAAAGATCCCCCCTACAAAAGATTTTACAAGCTGCTAGTACAGGAGCAACTTTAAAAGGGACACATTGCTTCCTCTAATTCCACTAAAATTCTCCCATATTTATTATTAAGAAAAAATCTGGTCAGTGGAGATTATTATAAGATTTACAAAAAGTTAATAAAACCATAAAATTAATGGGAGCTTTGTAGACAGGCTTGCCCTGTCCTGCAGCTATACCAAAAAACACATATAAAATTGTTTTGGACTTAAAAAGATTGTTTTTATACTATACCTTTAAATCCTGATGACTGCCCTAGATTTGCTTTCAGTGTTCCTTCTGTTAATTTACAAAAACCTTTTAAGAGATATCATTGGCTAGTGCTACCTCAGAGTATGGCTAATAGCCCTACATTATGTCAAAAATTTGTATCAGCTACAATAAAACCTACCCAAAGGGCATTTTCAGATATTTACATCATCCACTACATGGATGACATACTTCTTGCCCACTCTTGTGAACCAAAGTTGCTTGCTGCTTTTGCTCATTTACAAAAAAAGCTCCTCAATTATGGGCTAGTTATAGCCCCACCAAAAAAAAAAAAAAAAATTCAGCAAGTGCCTCCTTACTCTTATCTGGGATATTGTTTAATGCCTCAGGCCATTGTGCCTCAAAAAATAAAAATCCGGCGAGATTGTTTAAAAACATTAAATAATTTCCAAAAGCTACTGGGAGACATTAATTGGATTAGACCTCAGTTGTGGTTGACAACTGGTAAATTACAACCTTTGTTTAAAATATTACGTGAAGAAGCTGATCCTGCTTCTCTCTGCGAGATAACACGGGGAAGAGGCTTTGCTTGTATTTCTCCAGGTCTGGAAGAAAAAACCTTTGTAAATTCCTGGTCGGTGTTAAACCATACCATGAGCGACAGCCCACAGAAGAGAAGACATCTATAGATACCCATCCACGCCCCTAGGGTGTGAAAAAGCTCTCACTTTCCACAGCTGCAGAAGAACTTTCCACTTCAGACCCTGTTAAATGGATAAAGACTTTGGGTAGAGGGTTTGCTGGGGATATTGCTATTCTGTTTATTGTTGTTTGTTTTACATAGTCCTCAGATGTGGACAAATAGCCCTCCGACAGGCTGTAAATGAAATAACTACACGTTCTGTGTTTCTCATGCTTCAAAAAAATAAAAAAGGGGGAGATGTAGTCACACAACAGCCTAGCCGACTGTCCCCCCCATGTCTTTCCTTAAGGAAAGAAGAGCCTGTAAGACTGGCTTTTTAGGACTTTGCTTATCTTTATGTTTTACACCTCATGTCTCTCTGTCTGGTCCCCAAAAGATGGTTTGCAGCCAAAGACGGGTAAGATATCTCACGGGAGATACAACCTAAGCCAGGCGAAACCGAGTGGGGACCCCCAATGAGCTGCCTTAAAAGATCCAAAAAGAGGCCTTGCCTCCCCTTCCCCCTGCCTGGGAAAAGCCACTGCTGTCTCTGGCTTTCCTCCAAGGAGATCGGTAGCCAATGACGGGTAATAATCAGTAAGCGTTTTTACAACCTAAGACAGGAGTCGATCGCTTTGATGATTGATATCCAATGACGGGTAAGTAAAAATGTCTGTACTGACCACCTAAGCCAGACACGATCTCAAAAATATAAAATAAAAAAGGGGGAGATGTGGGGAGCCATGGTTGCAGTTAACTTTAAAGCCTTAACAGAATGGCTCAGTTTATACTTAACCTATTTCCTCCCACTGAAGCAATTATCTCTGCCTGCATCTGAAGAGAGCTTGCATGCTGCTCAGGAATGTGGTGGGAGTGGCCAGTTCCCAGAACAGAAGGCTGATGCCTATCAGGGCTATTGATAAGATAATTACATTTGGGAGTTTCAGTAAATTTTGTGTCCCCTGTGTTAAAGTTAAAGTTTTACTGTTAACTAGGTAATGCATTTTTGTACTTGTTAAACTGCACGTCCACAGAAGGTATAAATTCTGGGGACAGAATAAACTCAGCGTCTCCAGGAACACTGGGGTCCGCGATCGCCATCATCAAAGTGTGAGTGCCTTTTTTCATTCCCACTCCCCTTGTCAGGAACCGTTCGACTCGTGGCGGCTGGCCCGCTGCAGAGGTCCCTCTGTTGGTTGTGCAGGCAGGGGGGAGGATATGAACAGTAAAGTCCCCAACAGGATTTCTACAGGCATTGACAAGTGAATACAAAATTTGTGTGTCAAAACAAATGAACAAGAACTTAAATAATTTTGTGTTGGGGAAGGTCGTCAGAAGATGTGGCTTCCAGTTTGACTTGTGAGCTAGACCCAAGCAATCGGAGGTTCCACTCCCTCTCCTGTGCTTGGAATGTGCACTTCACTTGCCTTCTATACTAGCAGCTGCCCACGGACACAATCTTGACATAGAAATTATGGAGACGAGACTGTCTGGACTAGGTATGTGAATAATCCTCACTCTGTGATAAATTACCCAGTGATGGCCCAAAGTACATTCCACCCTACCCCATTAAGGTCTCTACATAAACTTTTAAGATTTGGTGGATGGATGGCTATGGAAAACTATCCATCTTGTGGCTCCCCAAGACAAGCCTCCTAACTAAATCCCCTTGCTTATTAAATTGCCACCTACCAATCTGGAATGATCTGTTTTTTCTTTTTGGTCTGTTCCTGCCCTCCCCATATGCAGGCCGGTTTCAGATTATACCTTGGAGTTCCTGAGGAGGTTGTAAACCAACATTATGGAGAAAAATAAAACAAGGCAAATTGGGAAATTTAATCTTAATCTGCAGAAATAAATATAGTGTGTTACTGTCAAAAGGGTAGCTATATCACTGAATGTAACTGAATAGAGACTTCAGAACTAGACACACACATATAAGGTCAATTGATTTGTGACAAAGATGTCAAGGTAATCGAATGCAGAAAATATAGTCTTTTGAATAAATCGTATAGAAACAACTGCATAATATTATGCATAAAATGAACCTTGACCCATAGTTTCAACATATAAAAAATTAATCTGAAGTGGAACATAGGCTAAATGTAAAGTTTGTAACTACTGAACTTCCAAAGGAAATACAGGAGATTAACTTTGTGACTTTGGCTTGCACAAACATACCTTAGGACAAAAAAAAATCATAAACTAAAAGAGAAAACATCAATCAAATATCTCTTAGAAAGACACTGTTAAAAGTATAAAAATAGAAACTAGATTGGGAGAATAGATACACACACACACACACACACACACACACACACAAACAAGCAATTATGAGAAACTAAAAATAAATATACCTTCAAATGGTGAACGGATAAAAAAATAAAAACAAAAAAAATTGTGGTACATACATACAGCAAAATATCACTGAGTCATAAAAAGGAATAAACTACTTATATACCTAACAGCATAAAACAATCATAATTAAAAGGAAAAGAAGCCGTATACAAAGCCTAGATAATACGTAATTCCATTTTTATGACTTTCTTTAAAAGGCAATAACTATGGTGACAGTAATAAAGCAATGCTTGCCAAGGGCTAAAGAAGTGGAGGATTACTACAAAGGGGCATGAGTGAGTTTAAAGAACTGGTGAAAATATACTGTGACACAACTGTGCTAGTTGTTACACAACAATTTATCAAAATATATAAAAGGTACACTCCAAAAGGGTAAATTTTACAACATGTAAAATATACCAATTATTACTTAATAGATATGGTTTCTAATAAAAAAGCCTACCCTATTTCATGACTTATGATGTTTTCTAACATGTAGTAAACATAGGATTACTAGTTTCTTCTCCCAACTTAACCACATTTAGTATAATTTTTTTTCTTATTTGCATCATTTGATATATGTAAACTTGTAACATGTGTTTTAAAACATATAATTATAATTTGAATTATTTTTAAATAGACTAAGAAAATTGAGGCTCAGTTCTGGGAAAGGAAGGAAAACCCCAGAGAACGACCGGACTCCTTTTAGACTGGTGGTTGGATCAGGTCTATTTGTATTTGGTTTGACTAGAATAGCTTGTAAGTGCCATCTACTGGTCCAGAGAACAACAAACGCCTGAGTAAGCACAGGGAAGATGCTATATGGAAAGGATAGGTCCCTGTCTTCCAGGTGGAATAATCAGGTGCCCACGCAATCGACAACAATATATTATTGAGTTCTGAATTGGGTACATTTTCCTGAGCAGACAAGACAGTGTTACCCGCAAAGTCTCACAGCACCAGATAAAAAGCTTAGACTCAAATTAGAGTAACCTTCTGCTGCCCACCCGATGACCTCATGTAGTTTATTTCTAATCCTGGCACATCAGAAGTTTTCAATGTTTTGTCAATCCTCTCTAAAATACCTTCAGAAGTAAGCTACTGTAGCATGCTTTGTTAGACTCTCATCACTTAGAGCAACAATGGCTATATACAACAGAAAATATAGAATTAAACAGATTTTACAGTAATCTTTATTTTGTACCTGATCTTCAGAGATGCCCAATAATATCCTAAGGGTGGTGAATAAAACTGCAATTAAATCTAAACGAGCATTACGAGTTATTTCTGATTTTCTAACTAATTTGAAGGTTATATCTATACAAAAATTTTAAGAAATCCAAAATGAATTAGTATTAGTTACATTTTCATATTCTATGCAACTGCATATATATATATATATATATATATATATATATATATATATAATCACATTAAAAAAGCAAATCTTCTGATGAATATATTTAAAGCTTTTTCCTGAAATGTCATAATAAGGGCTTTAGGGATTGAGCTCTTATCATGGGATATATATATATATGTATATATATGTATATATATACATACATATATACATATATACATATACACACATATATATACATGCATATATATATATATATATATATATATATATATATATATATATATAAAGCATCTTTAGTAGCTACAAAGGGAGGATAAAGATCACACAATATATTGGGAATTCTTTTCAGGTTAAGAGTAGTTCATAGGATATTGAACACACACCACTCCAGATATTGGCTGGAAATGAACCACAGCTTTGCAAATAAGTAAAAAAATTCTTTCCAGGTTGGCAATGATGCATTACCTGTAGAAATGATTAATTTCCTTTAGCGTTCAAACTCAATACAATTATCTACTTTACCTATATTTAAAGTTGCCTTGAGTTGGAAGCAATGGGATATCTATATCTGAGAACAGATTACTTAAACTTGTCTCAGACGCCTTCTGCTTGCTATATTCAGCCATGTTTCTTCACAAGTCTGAAGGAACAGAGAGGCACCAGAGCCCCAGGGTAACTTGATGATACTACTTCAGGAGACGACAAACTCGTTCCTCCTTACTACAGTCTTAATAAAAGAGATTCGGGAGCTTTGGTGGAGTACTTAGGGGTTAAATGGTCAATTAGTGCAGCAGAAAATTAAGTCAACTTGGATCACAACTTCAAAACAAAATCTTAAATAAGATTATGAACAATCACTTCTGAACTCTCCACCCATTTGTCTTACATAATTTAGCCCCCATATTATTAAAAAAAAACACACAAATATTTTATTAATGCTGCATTATTGTTACTATTACTATAATTATAACAACTAATATTTACTTGTACTGTTCATTATATGGACACTACAAAAAACAATTCTCTTAATGATCACTATGATCTCATTTTTTTATTAACTGGAAAAACTTAAACACCAGGGAGCTTCTATTAACTGTCCAGCACGTACAACCAGTAATGTAGAAAGACAATGTTCAAATTCTAATTACTCTCACTTCAAACCATTCTAAGTACCACTGCTTGCTTTTTTTAAATACATACATATACATATATATATACACATGTATCCCATGAAGAATTTGCCATAGATATATAGATATAGATAGATATAGATATAGATATAGATATAGATATAGATATAGATACAGATATGAAAAGTTTGTTTTCATACCCATGGATAGAATACATGTAATCTTAAATCATGATTGCTTCAAGATCAAATCCAAATGGTAAATTAAATCAATTAAATATTAAACTCAGGAAATAAACCAAGAATTTGGTACTTTAGATATTTTTGTGTATTTAGACATATATTGGGGACTTCATATTTTGCAATATTATCTGCCTCCTTTAATTTTTCTTTAGTTCTATACTCACATATGAAATTTCACAGAGAAATGTTTCATTAGTTTTAGCTTGATCAGCAGCTGTTATTTCCTACACGCAACCAAGGAAATGGTAAGTAGTAGTAAGATGGTAGGGGAAAGGGGCACATAAGAGTAAATACCATGAACAAGTCTATCAAAATTTACTTTGGCTTCCTCTTCAAAGTGTTTTGAGTTAATTATGTATTTCTGAAACCCTCAGCCATGAACCCACAGAGGAGGAAAGCCTTTGCTTCACACAGCAGGAAATCATTTCAGAACTGTATTTCTCATCACTTGCCAAAAGAGAAAATATATTTAGACTCATGATTTACTTTCTGGTTTTGAAAAATTAAATTTTTGGCAAATTAAAATGCCATGAGTACAAACATTTAGTTTTTCCCCCAAAATGTGTTAAATATTTTCATTCATATTCAAGAACAAATAGCAGTGATGAGGAAAAAACAATGAATACATAAAAGTAAATGTAATCCAATCCTAAATGCTTCCAAATGTTTATTTGGGGATTATACATGGTTCCAAGATTTTTAAAATTAAACTTATTTTCAGTATTTATTGATTCAAAATTCAAACTTCCTATTTTATTTTGGAAGCCTATTTTGTCAATGTACCTCCCAAATCATAATCAATCCAAACATTGAAACTTTATCTTAGTAATTAGAAACTTGGTATCTTCTGCTTGACTGTACAAGGTGTTTGTGGACAAATACTATACATTACATTATATCTGCAGTATTCATACTTTGTGTTGGGTGTGATAGGCATTTAATAAATATCAAATTGAAACAAATTTCATGAGAAGATACCCTAGTTGCTCACTTTTAGATTATATTGCCCCTAACAAGTGATTTCAAATTGCATCTTCACTGTTTTCACCTTCCAATGAAGTAGCTTTATTTCTAACCAAAACAAAGAGCTCACCAATTCTTCTGACCACTATGCAATAGTAACTCATATCAATTATTTATTTGTTATATACATATCAAGTATCTGGTTGATCTTTCAGTCTTCATTTTTATAGCTTTTGTTCCCCTCAAAAATATGCTGTGTCCACTATTCTAAAAATCATATATTAAAATTAAGACTAAACTAAATGTAAAAGCAAGCAAATGGATGTAAGTTCTGACAATTAAGTTCGCAAATTCATCTTAGAAAAAGTTCTACATACCTCTTTGCTGAATATCACTATGGTCACCTTCGAAGACTCCCCTTGGAAAGCTAGATGCCAGCACTAGCCCACCCTTCAAAGCAATTTGGGAACTCTTTTTCTGGAATGGCCAATCAGAGCTGTTGTCATATTACCCATGATATCCTGAATGTCATCAAAATGTCTTCTTTTCAATATTTCCTTTATCTTCGGGTAAAGAAAGAAGTCATTGGGTGCCAGATCAGGTGAGTAGGGAGGGTGTTCCAATACAGTTATTTGTTTCATGGCTAAAAACTCCCTCACAGACAGTGCTGTGTGAGCTGGTACATTGTTCTGATACAAGAGGCATGAATTGGTGAAAAGTTCACGTCATCTCACTTTTTCATGCAGCCTTTTCTGTACTTCCAAATAGTAAACTTGGTTGATTGTGCAGTTGGTACAAATTCATAATGAATAATCCCTTTGATACCAAAATAGTTTATCAACATCATTGCAACAAGTTCGAGAATGTAATTGTCACACTTCGTATCTTATTTGCACACAGCTGTCACCTCAAGCTACTTTGCTTCGTTTCCTTTTGTATCATCCAACACGATTACCAAAATCTGTACACAGGGCCTGCGTTTATTCACTCATTTTCTCTTGCTGTTTCAATTTTACTTTCCCTTTATAGAGCTATTATCTCAAAAGTCACCAATAACTTCTTTACCAAAGTCAATTCCCTACCTTCTTTTGTCATCACGTTTAATTCCCTTTCAGTATTTCGCCTATTTATCATTCTCGTACATCATAGTCTCTTCCATTGCCTTGTAGCAAGTGACGACTGATTATGTTCCTTGTCTTCTGGTTGTGCCTCTGTGTTTACCTGTCCTCTTCCACCTCCCACTACACAAACGCAGTGAGTACCCCAAGTCACTTCTCTTACACTTTTCCTTCTCTCATTTTATGTTTCTACTGTAGAGGACATTATCTCTTATTGTTAAATTGTTAACATCATCTGACTACACAAGATTACCAAACTTATATAAACCATTTGAGCACATTATAGCTACTTTATCCATTTCTAGCTGTGTAATGGTACTGTCCACTAAAATATCTTACTGGAAAATAAAACAATATACCTAACAATGAATTAATCAAATAACTCCCCAATAATTTATCACATTTCTATCTTTTAATTAAAACACTATCATTTACTTTGGTATAGATGCATAAAACATCCAATCATTTTCCATGTAACCACAGTAGCTTTTGAACAAATACATATATTTCTTCTTTTTCATTCCAAAGCTGTTATATTTACATAGAAAATGACTATATACATATATATATATAAGGTTGGTGAAAGAGTAATTGTGGATTTTACAATTATTTTTAACCTTTAAAACCACAATTACTTTTGCACCAACATAATATATATAATCTTAAAAAACTGAAATACACAAAAATATAAGAACACAATTCTGCAATTACCCCAATCACTAAAATTAATCACATTTTTATTACTTTCCATTGAAGAATGCACAGTGAAAAAATAATTGCACTACCCAGACGTCATAGTAACTTCATTTAGCTATTGAGCAGTTATCTAAGAAAAATAAGATTTTATTATTTTTAATCCTCTACTGATTGTGTGGGATTTGTGGGCAGTGACATATATAGCATTAAATCCCCAATATTTTTTTAATTAAATTTATTGGGGTGACAATGATTAGTAAAATTACGTAAGTTTCAAGTGTACAATTCTGTATTACATCATCTATTATCTCACATTGTGTATTCACTACCCAGAGTCCGTTCTCCTTCCATCACAATGTATTTGATCCCTTTTACCCTCATCTACTACCACCGCCCCTTACCCTCTGGTAACCACTATACTATTATCTGCGTCTATGAGTTTTTGTTTCTTTATTTGTTTTGTTTGTTCCTTTGTTGCTTTCACTTTTATATCCCACATATGAGTGAAGTCATATGGTTCTCGACTTTTTCTGTCTGACTTATTTTGCGTAGTATAATAATCTCAAGATCCATCTATGTGTTTTCTTTTCTAAGAGCTTCTCTGAGACTATAAGACTTGGGATCACCATTTCTTCCTTGACTGAGTTTTCAGAAAACTAGTGGACAAATGCCATTTGTTCAAACTTACAGGTGCAAAAGTTGTCATCTTTGTATTTAATGAGATTCAAAGTAAGTTGACTCTGCTGCAATATGTTTTCCAACTGGTTATAAAAGAGACCATAAGGAGGTGTTTCTTAATCTTCAGTTTGAATCACCTGGGGATCTTCAAAAAGAAAAAATCCCAAAACCTAGAATGACCACACTCTTCGGACCAACTAACACAGAATGTCTGGAGATGGAACGTAGGCATCAACATTTTCATACCTTCCCAGGTGATTCTTTTGAGAGTCAAAGTTAAAAACCCATTTTAGTAACAATAGTGTTACAGTTTAACGTTTTACCTTACCACTCCTCCAGCTGGAGAGGTTTTTGCTGTTGTTTTGTTTGTTTTTGTTTTTGTCTGGAGTGGTAGAAAGCTACAATCTCACTTATCTGACTCACACCCCAGGGTCTGAATGGTTTTGTGGGGGTGATTTTGCTGCTGGCAGCAGACAAGATTCCTGCCAGGATTTCTCAACCTTGGCACCTTTGACATTTTAGACCACATAATTTAGGACACTGGTTTGACAATCAAAAGTGTCTCCAGACATTGACAAATGTCTCCTATGGGGCAACATCACTTCTACAACGAGAAGCACTGGTGGAGATTCATGGAAGAAAATGCCTAAAACCAGAAACAAAGAATAATTTTTCTGGGGTGAGAAAAAGTGACTAAATAGTGTTTTGCTATCAGCAGTGCTGGGGAAGTTCTTATTGAGAATAACATTTTATTAGCTCATAAGATGTCAATGGTATGAATATGTACCATCAAGTTAATAAAAAGGAAAACTTTACCTATTAAACTATAAGACACTTCCATTATTAAATATACCTTGACATTATGATGGAAAAATGTAAGAAAATGTAGAGCTCAAAAATCAGCAAAACTCTCTATATTATTTTACATATCACAAATTGCAAGACTTTTGGAGGCCTTAAAATTTATACATAGCACATATAAATATTAAATACATTTAAAAATTATCACATTGTATGAATTGTTTTATAATTTTCCTTCACATATTACATAATGATCACTGTGCCATTTATATTTTATTACAATCTGCCTCAATATATTAAAATCAATAAAGCAGACTTTAGTGTTTTCTTCATAAGGTCCCATTATAGGACTTTCTTAAAACTGGTGTTAGGTTTCATAGTTTATATTATTACCATGCTAGTAATTTAACTTCATAGTTATCATAGCTAAGTTATAAAGCAATCCCCATATTTGAAAGAACATGCTATTAACATGAAAATTGATAAGTTGCACTGACTTCTCTTTTTTTATTAATTTTTTTGGGGTGACAGTGGTTAGTCAAATTATATAGTCTTCAAGTGTACATTTCTATAATACATCATCTATATTTTGCATTGTGTATTTACCAACCAGAGTCAGTTCTTTTTCCATCACCATATATTTGACCCCTTTTTCCCTCTTCTACCATCCCCCCTCTTCCCTTTACCCTGTGGTAACCACCAAGCTGTTGTCTGTGTCTATGAGTTTTTGTTTCTTTGTTTGTCTTGTTCCTTTGTTACTTTCTTGCTAGCTCTTCTACAGTAAAGAATTGTATCAATGTCAGTATCCTGTATTCTGTAAATTCTCCATTTACCTCCCTCCCACCACAGATTTAGTAACTCAACAGCACAATAGATCTTCCAAACAAAAGCAGTTAATTATGAGAATGCTTTATCCCTAAACTTTGACATGAAAGTCCTAAGTGTAGTCAGTTCTAGATTTGACCTTGATGTCCTAAGCAATTGATTAGGCCTATGCATATACCTTAATCTTGGCCCTTGAAGTTCTGCAATTTCATGATCAGAAAAAGGAAGTGGGGAGGGTGAATCTCAGGAATACTTCACCAAGATCAATGTTTCCCTCCCTCTCTCCCTCTCTCTCTCCCTCCCTCCCTCTCTTCCTCCCTCCCTCCTTCCCTTCCTCCTTCCCTCTCTTTCTTCCTTCCCTCCCTCCCTCCCTCCCTCCCTCCCTCCCTCCCTCCCTTCCTTCCTTCCTTTAATACTAGCACAGAGCTGGCCTAAATTCTCCAGTGTTAAATGATAAAGCCCTTTTGAGTTAGAGGAAACTTTATTCACAATTTACCATGGTAGTTGGATGGGAGAAAGCATTCCACAAAAAGGTAAAGTCGAGACAGCATGAATACAAAGTAATTTTATAGAGAGGGTTCTTAGATCACAGTTTAACAAATATAATACAGAACACAATATTTTATCCTCTTTGATCATCAAACTAGTATCTCCAACTTTAGTCCGTGATGCTTGGGTCCCTGTTCTTAATCCTTTGCCTCCTAGGCAGGATATAAACATGAGAGTCTGGAAGGCCTTCAGAAACAAAGGTGTATCACTCTTCCTAGAAACAAGAGTGGAAGGCCCACATGTCTGCTTCCATCCACTGATTCCTGAACTTTGACTTTTTTATCTTCTTCCTGTGTTGCTTGGGGTAAAGGCTTTTTCATACTCTGAGAGGCAATGGGCCAAGGAAATCTTCAAACCTCAACAAAGCGAGATAATGTTGTTCTCTCATTGTAACTCCTAAAAATGATTAAGCATTTTCCTAAAAGAGAACTTTTTCATGTAGCTGTAGGAAAAACTAGACTCTCCACTTATACATTTAAAAAATAGAAACTATATATTCTTAAATGATGAAGTATTAAGTATGATTTCTGAGATCATCCACTGAAAACAATTAAACTGAGACAAAGATTTTCCACATCCTTAATGTTTTGTAAAGAGTATTTTTCCCACCCTAATCTGAACTTTAAAGCTGCTATGATTCCAATATTTAGCAAGATATATATTTTAAATTACACACATATGTACTTAATATTTTTAATAAATTTATTTAGCATTGGTTAGTAATATTGTATAGTTTTCAAGTGTACAATTCTATAATACATCATCTATGTATAACATTGTGTGTTCACCACCCAGAGTCAGTTCTCTTTCCATCACCATATATTTGATCCCTTTACCCTCTTCTACCACCCACTCCCCACTTACCCTTGGGTAACCACTAAACTGTTATCTGTGTCGATGAGCTTTTGTGTATTTCTTTGTCTTATACATTTGTTGCTTTCAGTTTTATATGCCACATATGAGTGAAGTCATGTGTTTCTCAACTTTCTCTGTCTGACTTATTTGGCTCAGCATGATAATGTCAAGATCCATCCATGATTTCACATGGTAGTATTTCATCTTTTCTTACAGCTAATATTCCATTGTGTATAT
Source organism: Rhinolophus sinicus (assembly GCF_057876585.1). Lineage (NCBI taxonomy): Eukaryota > Metazoa > Chordata > Mammalia > Chiroptera > Rhinolophidae > Rhinolophus > Rhinolophus sinicus. The sequence continues at coordinate 176,263,919 of NC_142516.1, forward strand.
GTACAATGTGTGTCAATACCATGCTGTTTTGGTTATTGTCACTTTGTAGTATACCTCCAGCCTTGTTCTTTTTTCTTAGGATTGCTTTGGCTATCAGAGGTCTTTTGTGATTCTATAAAATCTGATGATTTCTTGTTCTATTTATTGAAAAAAAAAAGTCATTAGGATTTTAATTGGGATAGCATTAAATCTGTATATTGCATTTAGTAATATGGCCATTTTAACTACGTTGATTCTTCCAATCTATGGGCATGAAATATCTTTCCATTTATTTCTGTCTTCTTCAATTTCTTTTAAAAATGTCTTACAGTTTTCAGTGTATAGGTCCTTCACATTCCTTGTTAAGTTTATTCCTAGGTACTTTGTTCTTTTTGTTGCAGTTGCAAAAAGAGTTGTTTCTTTCATTTTTTTCCATAATTAAATTGTTAGTATATATGATCGCAATTTTATTTTACTACACTGATTTTGTATCCTGCAACTTTACTGTATTTGTTTATTGTTTCTAATAGATTTTTGGTGGAGTCTTTAGAGTTTTCTATATAAAGAATCATCCTAAACAAAATACTAGCAAATCAAAATACAACACTATATTAAAAAAGATTTTACATCACAATCAAGTGGGGTACGCTTCTGGGGTGAAGTATTGTTTAACATACACAAATCGATCAAAGTAATATGCCTTATAAACAAAATAAAGGATAAAATCATATGATTATATCAATAGATATAGAAAAAGCATTTGAGAAGATAGAACATCCATTGATTAAAACACTTAATAAAATGGGTATAGAAGGTAAGTACTTCAACATAATAATGGCCATATATGACAAACCCTCAGGTAATATCATACTTTATGGTGAAAAACTGAAAACTTTTCATGTACAATCAGGAACAAAACAGGAATGCCCCCTCTCACCACTGTTATTCGACATAGTATCAGAAGTCCTAGCCAGAGCAATCAGTCAAGAGAAAGAAGAAAAAGGCATCCAAATTGGGAATGAAGAAGTTAAATTATCGCTTTTTGCAGATGACATGATTCTTTATTTAGAAACCCCTAAAGACTTCAGCAAACTATTTTTAATCTCTGTGAAATTTTTGAATTATTTTGATTCATCATATTTACTTGAAGAAAGCATTAATTCACAAGGTAGCAGTAAGTAAAAGGGCACAAGACATATATCCAGTTACCAGATTCAGGAAAAATGACTCTCATTAAGCTGTAAGTGTAGGCAAAAATCACATTCATTTACTGCAGTACAATGTGCAAATACCAGAGGAGTTGTTCTTTCTATATTTCTTGCTCTATTTGTTGTATTTTTTTTAAAAAGGGGGTTTAATATTAAATTTTCAATAAAAAATATTACTCTTTTGTTATAACATAAATCATTCAGTTAATATTTGTATCATACTTTAAATCAAAGAACACAATATAGATCCATGTGAATATTATAATTTGTTTTCAAAATTTAAAACACTTTAAATTAAAGCTATTATGTAGTTGGACTTCTTTATACTCTTAATGCCAAAAGATCAGTGATCATAAGTTTTCTTGCTCTAATGAGTGCCCAGGGGTTGGATGATGGGAAGCTTGTTAAAAGGAGTTTAGAATTATAAATTCTTTAGGGTGTGGATTTATCTGAAAGTTAACCTTTCTAAAACACTATTTCCGTTTACATCACTTTATGAATAATTAATCATAATGATAGAGCAAATTCTATTACAGATTTTAGTGCCTTGGTAGGTGAATCAAATTACTAATAAATTAAAATCACCATTCATACAAAACTATAACATTCCACACCAGAACATCTCTAAAATGTTTGAAAGTTTCCTTTCTCCTTGAAAATATTGTTTTCCTCAGTGATCTCATATAGTGAAACAGAGGATTTATAAATTCATTAGAGGAATATTATTTTATTTCCTCACTTTGGAAAATTATGTAAAAATTTAGACATTAGAAAACAAATTACAATAAAATTATAGTAAACATATACTTCTTAATTTTTGGTAATATGTATATTAGTGTCATAATTAATCTCAATGCCTTAAGTTTCTTTTAAAATCTTTTAAATCAAATAATTCAAAGTCCTCTGGAGGGATATCTGCTTCCAGCTATGATGGAGTAACACATATTGGGATCACAATGATGGAGTAGCTAGGTATTGCTCTAGTACCCCAAACCAAACAACCATAATACATATGATACAACTGTTTTGAGTGAACAGGAACTATAAAATTGTAATGCGTAAGAGAGGGAAACTCATGAAAAGAACCTTATTATTACCCCGGCTCTCCAACTGCAGACATTTTAGACCTTTGGTTGAAAGACGCTAAATTCCAAGCTCAAAAAGGTGGTCCCACTGAACAGATCAGATCTGGGGACAGAGACATCGCTATAATGTATGGGACAGACACAAGAGTAGAAGAGGCTGTGAAAGACAGGAGGTCAAAAAGCAGTCTGTTTCTATTTTCACATGGTAATGACTCTGAAGCACAAAGTAGCACAAAGAAAGGTCCTCTTTTGATGACTCTTTGCTGTTGATTATTTTCTGAGAGGGTGGGCAAGTCTTTCTTTATACAGTACCTTGTAAAAAGGCAGACCACTTTTCTGTTCTTAGGACAGCTGATGGGTTTCACTATCACAATGGAGCAAAGCAGTTTTGTTTATATTGGTGTACAGGCACTTCTGCTTTTTATATTACAGAATAACTTGAAAACAAATTTTAAGTAGCTATTTTTTCATTCCGTGTTTCTGATGACATCCTGTAATTTATTTTAGGTAAAATGTGCTAATGAGAAACCCAACTACTGATGAAGCAAATGTGTCACATGAAACCATAGTTCCTATCACAGTAGCCAAAAAACATAGATTGCAAGAAGCAACTGCTACACTGAAGATTTTGAAAAGTTTTTATCCTACAGGCAATTAAGGTCCTGGTTTGGTTTGAAAACTCATAAAAAAAAAAAGTAACACTTTTAGAGTAAAATTTCATTATACTTTGAAAATGTAATTGTGCTCAGGCCCAACTAGCGGAATACTGGGAGCTTCTGGTCCTATCAGAAGTTCAAGCAAAATAATTCACTTGAGGGCATGAGAGCCCCTGGTTCCAGACAGTTTATGAAGAGTTAGCCCAAAGAGAATTTCTGGGGTCATCCACCTCACAATTTAGGTTTTGTTTCTCCAAATCATGGGTGGGAAATGTTTGACCCATAGGCCAAAGATAAAGATTCTAAATCTGGGTTTAGTATCAGACTCATCTGATAATAAATGTAGTAATGATCTCATTACTAAAATTGGGCATCCATAGCCCATTATACGCAGTCGTCATCAGTCCATCGAAACAAACAGATTGATTCAAAATACAGCTTTAGAAAAATATATTCATAGAAGATATTTCTTGTTAATTAAATGTATTTATTTTCTTATTTTTTTCAGGTGGTTCATTTTAGCTTTCTCTATTTAGTGCCAGTTTGGATAGAAGTATATGAATCTTTAACCAAAAAGAGCGCACGCGCTGAATCATTAAGAGTTTTATGTGTGTGTATTTGCTACATGCGTATTTAACTACTGTGCTTAATCTTTTTTTAACATCTGTTACCTGACAGTGAGTTATTTAACTTTGTTTTCACTTCACTAAGTATTCAATAAGCCTTTTCAAGAAAGCAAAATGTGCTGAGTAAAACAATTCTTCTTTCCTGTCAATGTAATTCTATTCTACAATGGTTTTTATCACAATCCTTAAATCTAAATAATGTATATATACTCATAGAAAATATTCTACTGGATCTAAGCAAGTACAGATAATCTGACAGTCATGATAGGATGCCATACATGGCAAAGATAAATGAAAGCAAAAATTGCATCTATTTTAAATTATACAAAAATAAGAGGACATTATAATAAATGTATGACATGATTTCATTGTAAAAAAATTTACTACTATCTCCATTATGTGTGTTAGCCACGTGTATTTTTCCATGTGATACTTGATATTGCTACATATGTAAAAATAAAAGTAAAAGAGAAAAATAATAAAATTAAGAACTTCACAAAAAAGAATTTGGAAAAGACATGATGAAACATGAACAGAAAATACCCATAGTTCTCATATACTTCCCTCACTCTCAATTCCTCTTCTCACTAGTATCTTTTATTTGTATAGAACATTTCTCATAATTGAGAAACTAATACATACATTATTGTTAACTAAAATCCATCACTTACATTAGTGTTCATTCTTTGCTGTACGTATTTATGTGTTTTCCAAATGTTTGATATCCTGTATCCACCATTGCAGCATCATGCAGAATCATTTCACTGCTATAAAAACTGCATTCCACATCTTCAACCCTCTCCCCAATCCCTAGGGTATCTTTTCAAGAACTCTGTCTTTCAGTCATGTAGTGGACACATTAATTTTAAAAAAGTCTGTTAAGAAAGAAGAAATTAGAAATGGGTGCTGAATAGAAAATCATCATTATCTGCTATTTAAGGAATGGAAAAATGACTGAAGTATAGACAATGTTAAAAAACTCACTGTGAGTTAACAGATGTTTAAAAATATTTAAGTGCACACTTGTGTACAAACTCATACAAGCACATTTCAAACTCTTAGTTTGATTTATTGTTTGTATTCTTCTGGGTTTAAGATTCAAATATTTCTGAACAAGTTGGCATTACATAGCAAGATTCTTTATTATGGACCTTCTACAACTGTAAAGATGAGGCTAGTATATAATATTGCTTTATCCTCTAGGAAAAACAACATACATGATATTCCTCATTAATTGAATATATTTCTTTCATTTTTTGCAATGATTTATTTCATCTCTTCAAAAATGCACACTTGCTGAAAATTAAAATTGAATTACAAACTATATACACATCACAATTTCAAATTAGGTAAACTTTAAAATGCATATGAATTTGAAATTTATTCTAAAGTTATTATAAAGCTTATTGTGTTTTACTGAAAAGTAGTTAAGTAAAACGATCACAGTAATACCTATGGCAAAGTGATTAATTTTAAAGACCATAATAAAGACATTGAGGTGTGTTTTTTTTTGTTTTTTTAATACAGGACCTTTTCTGTGTTGGGCGATTTTTCTGTTTGCTTTGATTTAGAGAATGATTGACTTGAATTGTCTTCTGCTTTAATGTAAATAATGTATATATTTATCTCTCTTTGTCACTTTCTCTTGTCTCTTTCCTAGGTAAGTCAGTGATTATCTGAATTGTCCAGAAAGCCATCAACATAAGAAAAATAATGAAAAGTGTTTAAGAAAACAGACACCAGAATCTTCACTCTTTTGCTCTGCTATCCTCATGCATGGCATTTATTTATAAAAGAAACAGATGCATAGGTGTACTGAGACTGCTCACTGTGATGAGTGAATATTCTCAGTACCCTGAATAAAAGTTCCATAGAATATCAAATGTATTTTGTGTTTTAGACTTTGGGGATTGGAAGAGATAGAATAGACATTGAGAATGAGTAGATGGCACCCAGATTTTTTCACTGTCTTTCTACCTTCCTACTCATTTTATGATTTCAGCGGGTAGGGCGTCCAGGATGAGACTCTAAAGGGATTGAGAGCTCTAAAGTTTTTCCAAAAGGAATGAATTAGAGCTAGAAATGACTATGTCTGGAACCAAAGGATGAAGTGTCCAATAAAAGTATCATTATTTCATATTTCACAGAAAATCTGGATGATGTTTCAAACATACGAGTGTCAATACCTCAGGAAGAAGAGAGAAGATTTGGAAAATCCTCTTTGTTTTTGTACTTACAGAAGGCTTGATTAAACCTCTATTAACTAGGTATCCCTTCTGGGATAGGACCTGAGTTATCCTGCTGTGATAGAGATTCCCAGGGCTTATTCTGTCTGGGCACATGGGAGGATCACACTTCCCCACCCCTCTTCAAGTTAGATTGATATTACTAATTCTGGCCAATAATCCTTGAATAGAAATAAATATGATTTTCGCTTCTGAGTTAAAGCATTTAACTGATGCTGCAAGATTTTCTAACACCCTCTTCCTTTAAAAGAACGCTAACACACTGTGATATTGAAGCATATATTGGATGGCTATGCCATAAGATCAGAGTATCACTGAGTCACCACACAGATGATGGCTCATATGTAACCTCATCTAGTGCTAACGAAAATTTGCTTTAGTGTGAAGTGAGTTTTATTGTATTTAGCCAGAGAGACTTCATGCTGTTTGTTAACAAACATAGTCAAGCTAATCTCGTGGATATACCAGCCCACCCATAATAACATCCACCTTTATAATCAAATTGTTTGAGTAAAGACATAATGCTTCTAGACGTCCAGCTCTTCAAAACATAAGAACTATGATAAATCTTAATATGAGAAAATTTAATACTATCATTAATGATGACTAGGAAACAATTTGCATAGCTGTATTTTTAGGAAAATAGAGATAATAGAAGGAAAGAAAAACCTCAATTCCCAGATGCTTTAAATAGCATATTTCTTGTCATTTTGGGTGACTGCATTAAAAATTGTACAAACTAAGCAATGAATCAAGAAAACATATAATTTATACATAAATTATATCTGGTATGTACTATAGTTTATGTAAAATCATTTGTGCATATGTATAAACATTTAAAAAGAAGAGTAAAGAATGCTTTCATGTACTGTTAAGTTAAAAAAGAGTCAGATTTAAAAGTAAATAAATACATACTTGCATATATTTCATACATGTATTTATGGGGCAAGAGTTGGAAGGAATTATGAAAATAAAAATAATTTTCAATATATATTATTATGATAATAATTGATATAATCCTGATATATAAATATTGTATTTTTATAATTAAATATATTTAACAAATGAAAAATGTAAACTGCTGTAAACAAAAATCCTTTAAGATTGCTATGCAAATTCTACAAGTATATTATTTAACAATCACAAATGATACTTAAGGACATATCAAGTGCATATGAAATTATTATTCCTTAGAATGCAAATATTTCCGACATCCTTGTTTCGAAAAGTCTCTCTATAATGCACTTTGATGTCATGGAATACATGAAATCATACATTAACACATGAAGATTTTAAAATATAGTTTTAGTGAACTAATTGCTTATTTGAATTTTATTAAATTTTGACATGGGCATGAACAGACTGGATGTTTAATTACATTACTGCTAGAATCTCTATTATTTTTAAGTTCCTTAACAGCAACACCTGATTTTAATATCCCCTACTCTGTCTAGAACAGAGTTTTGCAATAATAGACCTTAAATCATGGCAGGTGACTGAATTGATGGGGTTTTATTTAACAAGTATCTTTCTGCAGCTTATACTAACAATGAGGAATCTGATTTTACATAACTTTTAAGGTTTTTGTCTCAAACTTGAAGTTGCTATTAGAACACAAAGATATTCGCTGAGGTTATACTTATGTACCTTAGGTTATGTTTACATATATCAACACAATAAAGCTCCAAGCATATTTAAAGACATAGTCTACGTGCCTATGAAATACATAAAGCAATTAGTTATATAGGACTCTATGTGATATAACTTTTGCCACTATTTAAAATGTTATTTAAAATAGTTACATAAAACATGTATCAAATTAGAACTTTATGAAAAATGAATCAAGGCAAGCATGATTAGAAGTGCTGGCCTAAGATTTGGGATGATATAGACGTTGGAGCCAATTCATATTAAGTACCCATACATTTTAGAATGAGGTGTCAATTATAAAAAGTACCAAAGAAAGAAATGTGTAGTTCTATGATATATGAAGAACATACTGTATAAGAAGTATCTCCATAGGCACATAATAAAGAACAGAACAGGAGAATAATTGGGGAAAATAATATCCAAAAAGTTGTTGTATCTACATTTGTAAACCTGCCCATGCTCCCAAATGTCCCTAAACTCCTAAAATTTTCCATTTGACAATTACTATCTTATCTTTACTCTCAGCCTTTATCTCAGGTAATGGCAGCTCATTGTTTCAGACTCCTTCAGTGGAAGGATCTTTGTGGTATCATTGATGTATTTTTTCTTTCTCACTTTATATCTAATCTTTTAGGAAAACTCATGATTAACTTTTAAATTATACGTAGAATTTGATTATCTATCACCTCTTTTCAGTGCCTTCACAATGATCCAAGCTACCATTATCTGTTGTCTGGATTAGTGCAATAGACAGCTAACTGGGCTTGTTTCTATTCTGGCCCACTAACATTTTAGTCTCTGCAGAAAAGTTTAGCCTTTAAACACGTTATATCATGTCTTTTATCTTCTCAAATCTAGTAAAAAGTTCCCCATTTCATTAAATGTAAAAGCTGAAGTCCTTAAAATGGCTTTCAAAGCCTTCATGATCTAGTCTTCTATGTACCCTCTCTCTCTATTTTCATCTTAAACTATCCTCCACCTTGCTTAATACCCCCAGCCATCTTTAACTCCTTAATACTCCTCATCTACCAGTTGTGTTTCAGCTTTAGATCCTTTGCACTAGCTACCACCTCAGCCAGGAACATTCTTTCCTTAGTAGATTTCATAGCTGAGTTGCCTTGTACAATATTTGCTCTATTATCAATTTTCAATGAGGTCTAGTCTGATACTATTTAATATTAAATATTCCATACTCCAGCACTTCTAATCATGCTTGCCTTGATTTATTTTTCCTTTTTTTCAGTAATTATTTAATAATATGTATCACTTATTGTCTTTTCCTACTTCATAAACTTAAAAAGGCAGGGGTATCAATTTCATTATTTACTACTATACAGTCATGCGTTACTTAATGACAGAGATGTGTATGTTCTGAGAAATGCATTAAGAGATTAGGTCATTGTGTGAACATCATAGGGTGCACTTACACACACCTAGATGGTATAGCCGACTACACACCTGGGCTCTCTGGTATAGGCTATGGCCCCTCAGCTACAAACCTGTACAGCGTGTTACTGTACTGAACACTGGAAGTGATTACATCATGGTAAGTATTTGTGTATCTAAACATATCTAAACATAGAAAAGTTACCATAAAAATATGGTATAAAAGATAAAACTCAGTACACTATTACAGGGAACTTACATGAATGAAGCTTGCAGGACTGAGGGTTGCTCTGGGTGTGTCAGTGAGTGAGTGGTGAGTGAATGTGAAGGCCTTGGATGTGACTACTCTACCTTAATGCTTCACCATATGACGTTTTGATCCCTATGACGTCAGGAATTTTTCTGCTCCATTATAATCTTATGGGACCACTGTCATATATGTGGTCTGTCGTTGACCGAAACGTAATTATGTGGCACTGTACTGTATTCCAGGTGCCTAGAATACTGTTAAAAACAGAATAAGGACTTAATATCTACTTGTTGAATAGATTAAACAAAGGAATATAAGTTCCAAGAAATATATGGTTGGCAAGTTGCCGAAAGTTTATGAGCAATCAATTAAAATCTGGATTGGCGTCTGAATCAGCCTTCCTTCTTTAAAATAAGAAGATGAAGAAGAAAATGAAGATAGAAGAGGGGGAAGAGGAAGAGGAAGGCAAGGGGAAAAGGCAGAAGAGGAAGAAGAGGAGGAGGGGGAAGTAAAGGAAGAAGCAGTAGCAGCAGCAAGAGGTTTCTTGAGTTGGAAGAAATGTAATACAGGACTTAGAGGCTTACACAGATACTTGGAATCCTTAAATACATCAATAAGTCTGGGGGCAGGAATCATGGTACCTCTGGGTTGCACCAGAGTAGCTGGTTCTCTGAAGCCACTGACAAACCCCACAGACTTCATCTGCCAATGCCCATGAACCTGCCTTTATTTGCCTCTTGATAAATCTCCTCTGCCTTCCAAATCTTAAATGAATGTGTTTCATTAGTGGGATATATACAAAACCCTACTGAAAAGGGAGCCTAGAAAATAAAACTCCAAGGCTTCCAGCCCCTGTGGTACAGAAACCAGCAGCAGCAGTTCAGAGAACCATGTTGAAGATAGTACATAAAGAGTTTTGAGGAAGTTTAAGAAAAAGTATGAGATTAGGAAGAAGTTGTCCTTTAGTGGAGAGATCATTCCTTTGCTGAATTGAGCAAGAGAAAGGTATGAGCAGATACTTAGGTGCAGATCATTAGTTGTTAAAAAACAAAAACAAACAAACAAAAAAACAAAACAGAAAAAATCACCTTTTTTCTTGGAAAGCCACTTATTTTCTTTAAATGAAATTGCAAAAAAATAATTACCCAAAACAATAAGAAAAGGGAGTGGATCTGTCAGAAATTGTCAGAGCATCCTGATGCACATGCGCTACGGGGCCTTGAATACTTTTTTTGATAATAAGTCAGAATTGTTAGTTATTGAATGAATGAATTGACTTATTGAAGGCTCAGGAAAATACTGGAATAAGTTTAAAAATAAATTTATTTGTTTAATCAAATTTATTTGCTTACTCAAATGCATTTTGATTTTATTTAATCACAGATGTTTTCTTTTCCTACTGCCTATTACCATCTAACATGCTAGCACTCCATAAAACATATACTGAGAAACATTGTCCTAAGCATACAAGTTTTAGAATAATTAATGGATAAATATATAATTGTTATAAATTAAATAATATATGTTACAGATTTTTAGACTTTCCAACACCTGATGGCTATGGATGGTTGACATGAAAATTTACATATTTTTAGAGGTGCCTTAATTAGTGGCAATTTCCATTAAATTTGGGATAAAATAAATTTATATTCCAAATCCAATGAAACTGCCGCATTTCTGTTTGCTATATCTCACTTTCATTTTGTGCCTTTATATTCCTGAAACTGTCCATGAACTTAAAGATTTTCACTATGGCTTCTATTTCCACGGCCATCACTCACCTCTCATTCCTGCCACAATTAAAAATGTTTTTCTCCCTCAAAATTTTCTGCTGCTAATTTACCATTGTAAATAATGAATGATCTCGGTAGTACCGTGTTTCCCTGAAAATAAGACTGGGTCTGATATTAAGGTTTGCTCCAAAAGTCGCATTAAGGTTTATGTTCAGGGGATGTCATCCTGAAAAATCATGTTAGGGCTTATTTTCCAGTTAGGTCTTATTTTCAGGGAAACATGGTAAATTATAACGAATGCTAATTGGAGGCTTTAACTCCAAGTAGACAAATCTTATCAGGCAAAAATTCCAGCAAGCCTTCTCCTGTTCTAGCAGAAGTATAATTTTCTCCCCACCAGACTAGTTTTGCTGTTGTTACCTCTTCTTCCCTGTAGAGTCAATAGCTTTAGGGGTGTGGAACACTTACTTGCCTGCTTCTCTAACAGTCATTTTCACTGTTCAGTCAAAATGAGCCCAATCATTTTCTCTGCCCTGTTTTAGAAATGACATAACCGTAAAAAAGAAGACAGAGGACAGAAAATACGAGAAGCCATATCATTTTATATCAATATACATACAATTTCAGAAAAATTAAAAAAAAAAGGTTTGGAGCAAATTTTTAAACACAACAAAACATTGTTGGGAAAAAAATCTAACAAATACGTATTTTCAAATAAGGTAGGAACGGCTTAAGAAGTATAAATAAGACATAAAAGAGTCTGATAGCCCCAATTCCATTTTATCCCTGTAGACTTTTCAGTAAGTATAAAAGGAAAGATTGTTCCTTAGTTCTTGCTCAGCACCCCTTGGAGCCAATTGGCAGGGAGTTCTTATCTTTCAGAATGTACTGTGTAGGGTTCTGAGCACTGGAAAGCATAAAAAGAAACACCACTGAAAATGGTGATATACAGAGAGATGTCTTTGATTACAAGAATTCTTTGAAATTGCAGTAAATTCAAGAGAAATTTCACTAGATAAAATTGAAAAACATGATTATAACAATGGCAAAAATAGAAATTATTTATGATACAAAGAGACTACACTGGATAATTTATAGTCCAAAGATTTATAACTTCTATTTAACTATTGTAATTCCTTATACTTTGGAATTATACACTTGGCTTGGCACTTGAACAATTTTTCAGCAGTGCTGTCTTCTATATTTGCTTTATATTATTTTGTTATTATTTTTATGGCCCAATAATTATTTGGCAATATGTTAGTTTCCAATCATATAGCACCTATTTTGGATTAATTTCTAATTTTTCACATGTGGCCACAGACTATAGACCTAATGAATGTTATTGATCTCTTGTAACCAGTATTTGCCTAATATTTATTCATTTGCTATTATTGTCCAGTGGTATATTTTATATAGGTATCTGCACATAAACAAATAATTTGTTATTTAAGTACTTAATAAATCTGCTAACTTTTTAATGCTTCATTTATAAATCTGTGTTAAAATCACAATAGCTCCTATATCCAAAATTTTTATTTAACTCTCCCAATAGTTTGTCAGCTTTGCTTAATATATTTTGTGGGTCTGTTGTGAGGCTCATAAATACTTGTGATAGGTATACATTCTTGGTGCATTGTTAATTTTACCAGTACTAATGACCACTAAAATATTTTGTCATTGCTTGTGTATCATTTCACATCTCCTACCCTTTCCGTGTGTGTGTATGTGTGTGTGTGTGTGTAAATGTATGTTTATTGTCAATTTTAGATAATATACTGGCATATCATTTTTATCGAATCTGAGAAAATATTTGGACATTAATTTGTGTTTAACACATTTACACATTAATAGATAATTACTGAGATGTTTTTCTACTGTTATTTCATAGTCTCCATTTAGAATATTCTTTTTGTTAGTGCTCTCTTCCTTTTCCTGCTCTGCATTGAGAAGTCCAAGTTTTCTGTTAGATTAATAGAAATGCACTATACTGATCCTATACTAGACAATCATTTATATGAATTTACAGCAATGGACTGCTTAAGTAGTAAATCACACACATACACACACACACAGTCTCTCTCTCTCTCTCTCTCTCTCTAACTCTTTCTCTCTCTCTCTCTCTCTCTCTCACAAAAACGTTTTAAATGCTCTTATTTTTATGACCTTATAGCATAAAATATAAGAGTATGAAATAACATTACCTATTCTTTGGTCCTTGAAAACAACTTACAATTAAGAAACTATGAAATACCAAGATATTTGATCACTCTTAATTTCTATAACTCTTCAACCATTTTCTTAATTTCTTTCTCTGAATATTAGAGAAAGAAATTCCCTCCAAAATATTTTCAAATAGTTTGTATATAGTGAAACCAAGATGACTTGTCTAGATGATGGAGTTTTGTTCATTCTTCACAATTAAATGAAAATTTTATGCCCTCAAAATATTTTCAAATAGTTTGTATATGGCAAAACCAAGATGACTTGTCTAGATGATGGACTTTTGTTAATTCCTCACAATTAAATGAAAATTTGAGTAAATATGAAATTTGGATAAATGTTTCTTTTACCCCGCCAATTAAAAACAAACAAACAAAAAAAACTTGTCTTCTTGTACCTGATATTGCAATTGAGAAATCTATTATCAATGTGATTCTTAGAATTAGTTTCTGAATTTCCTCTATAAAATTTAAAAATTTTCTCTTTGGTCTTTTCAAGATTATTTAATTTCATATACTGTATAAAGGAGTAGGATATATTTTTCTGTGTTTTCCATTTTATGGAATCTTTCAATATGCAGCCTGGGAGCCATGATAGAATAAAGGTTAAGCATATTACTGTGGAATCAGATCCATTATACTCAAAGCACACTGTGGGTAAAATTCACCAGTTACTAGTTGTAGGACATGGCATATAAGAAATTTACTTAATCTCTTTATGCTTCAGTAAAAAAGGGAAACTTTTAGTATATAACCCAGTGAGTTTCATGAGGATTAAATGTGAAATGTCACAAAACACTCATAAATTGTATTAAGTTCCCTGTTAAAGTTTTAAAAATTTGAACACACATGAGCAAATTACAGTTTTTCTTGAAAAATATATTTCTCATATTTCTTTAAATGTCTCACTTGTAAATTGGGACTAGTAATAAAAGCCACAGTTGTTATAAGGTTAAATCAATTCACATATGTTTATAATAAATATGTATATTAAGTATATATCTACATATATACACGCATGTACACACACACACACACACACACACACACACACACACCAGGCATATGCACATATAAATGTTATTTTAGGAAAAACTTCAGTTTTCCATCTATGTAGGGAAAAGCCAGGTCTTTCCTACTATGTGTTTCTTCTCTATTTGTCTCCCTCATTATTCATACAGAACACTTCATTTCTGACATTTCTGGTCACCAAATGTTTAGAAGTGTTTTTTTGTTGTTGCTTTTGTTTTGTTTTGTTTTGCTTTGTTTCGTTTCCCCTCATATCAAGAAATGTTCTGCAACACCATCTGGGTGTTTTAAGTCAATTCTAACACTGTCTATCTGGAGATATCATCAGATTCTGCATTTAAGGTCTCAGTCTCACAAGGTTGTTCCCACCCAGCTTCAGATGACAGTCAAAAGTAGTAAGTCCCCAGGTTACACACAACTTCTTTCAGAATGGGCTAGAAATTGGAGGTTCCCAGGACCTCCTCCTCAGGTCCTATTGATTTGCTATAGTGGCTTACAGAACTTAGGTAAACACTTACTAACTTTACCAGTTTATTAAAGGACATGATAAAGGATACAGATGAACAGCCAGATGAAGAGATACATAGAACAAGCTCTGGGAGGGTCCAGAGTAGAAGTTTCTGTCCCCATGATTGCTGTGCATCACCCTCACAATGAGGATGTGTGACAACCTGGAAGCTCTCTGACCCCCACACTACTGGGATTCTGTGGAGGTTCTCTCACATAGGCATGATCCATTATAAATTTTGTTTCTATCCCTTCTCCCCTCTCTGGAGGATGAGGGGTATAGCTGAATATTCCAAGCTTCTAATCATGGCTTGGTCTTTTTGGTCACCAGCTCCCATCTGGGGGCCATCCAGGAGTCCACCCGGAGTCAATTCATGGGAACAAAAGATGTTCCTAGTGCTATTATCACTTAGGGATTTCAAACCTTTGTAAAGAACATGGTCAAGGACAAAATATTAGAACAAGATATGCGACTAGTATTTTTATCATTTAGGAATTTACAGGGTGCCAGGAGCTCTGTGCCAGAAACTGGGGATATATATGTATGTATAAAATAAATTTCATACATATACATATGAATTTGTGTGTTTCTCTTTTGTCCAAATCTTAGAATCTTACCTATCACCCAGCAATGACTACAGAAATCTTCACTGTAGCTATTATTGTCTTAAGGAAAGGCCAAATGTCAAATGCCCAGATGCCAATTGTGGTAATTGTGATGAGTTTGTGGAGTTGGGGGGGTAAAGATGAAAAGTAGAGATCCATAGGCACCACAAACACTTATTGTTAATTAAGTGTTAATTAATTGCTTTTTAAAAGCAATTAATTGTTAATTAAAAGCAATTAATTACTTTTCATTATTTTAAGTAATCTTTTTACTTTAAAATTATCCCGATTCACAAAAAGGTCGTGAATATAAAACTGAGCACCCTTTATCTACTATTACTATGAATATCTTGAACAGTACGTGTACTTCTTGCAATTTATAAACCAATATTAACATATTACGATTAGCTAAAGTTCATAGTGTATTCAGATTCCTTTAGTTTTACCAAGTGTCCTTTTTCCTCTTTTAGGATTTCATCTAGGATAAGGTATGATATTCCACAGTCATATCTTAAGCTTCTCTGGGATGTCACAATTTCTCATATAGCCCTTGATTTTGTTGACTTTGACAGTGTTGAGCACAGGTTAAATATTTCGTAAAATGTTTTTCAATTCAGATTTGTCTGATGTTTTTCTCATGATTAGATTGGAGTTACGGGGATTTCAGAGGAACACCACATGGTTAAAGCACATTTCTCAAAACATTACATCAAGGTCATGTACCATCCACATGAGCTATACCTGTAGATGCTAACCTTGATCTTATGGCTGGTGGAGTGTTTATCAGGTCTCTTCATTGCAAATTTACTCTTTTTTTTCATATTTTACTCTTTGGAAGAAGTTCACTATACACAGCCCACACTTAAAGAGTAAGGAGTTATAGTCAACTTCCTCAAGAACAGAGTAGCTACATAAATTATGCGGAATTCTTCTACACAGGACAATTTTCCTTTCTTCTCTTTTATTAATTCAATTATACATTATATCAACATGTACACATGGATATTTATTTTATATATTGGGTTAAAGCCTAACACTACTTATATTCTTGCTCAAATTGTACCAGCCTTGGCCATTAGGAGCTCTTTTAGTTAGTTTTGTGTCCCTTTACATACTTCATTGTTGTGTTGTTGATTTTCCTTTTCTGAGATTATTCTTACTATAATATGTTCCAGACTTACCTTGTATATTCACTGACCAGTCCTATAACCATTCATTTTTCTAAGAAGCCCCAGTTTCTTTTATTGAAGAATGCTATTAGAAACCAAGTTTGCCCTGCTAGGTTTGCTGGTTGCTCCCATAATGTCATTGTTTCTAGGCCTTTCAGCTGACAGAGCAATAAAATATATATGTGTACACTAGTCAAGACACACACACACACACACACACACACACACACACTCACACACCCACTATCCATATTAAGCTAAACATGAGTTCATACTTATGTTTCCAAATGTAATCCATTAATCCATGGACAATCTAACTACAACCTCTTATTTATCTGTAATACTAAGAAGGCTGAATCCCACTATTTACCACCCATTTCCTTAATTTCTCAATTCTAGTACATATTATATGTATAATGGTTTCAGAGTTGTTAACCCATATCCCTATGGAGAACACCTTATCAACTAGAATACAGTGCTTATAAACAGTACCTTTTGCCCACAGTCTTACAGTTTCTATGCACTTTCAAAGTTATTTAGGTCTTTCCCCTCACTCCCTTTGTAGTCAGATTATATCATATATTTGTAATATGGTTAGATTATTTTTGTCAATATCTGCATGCCATCCTGAACTCCAAAATAATTAAATTGTCATATGATAAATTAAGGTTTATCGTGCTATGAATTTTGACAAATGCCTAGAACCATGCATCCCCCAATGTTGTATCATACAGAATAGCATTATTACTCTAAAAATACCCCATGCTCCATCTATTGAAACCTCCATCCTTGCCAAAGTCTTGGTAACCATTGATCAGTTTAACATCTCCATAAATTTGCCTTTTCCAGAATGTCAAAGCAATTGATTTATACAGTATATAACCCTTTAGACTAGCATCTTTCACTTAGCAATGTGCATTTACGATTCAACCAGGGCTTCATAGTTTTTATTTTTCCCTATCTCTAAATAGCATTCAAATTGATCATGTCTTATAGTTTCTTAATCAATTCACCTATTAAAAGATTTTTTTTTCCCCTTCCGGTTATTGGTGATTAGGAACAAAGCTGCTTGAACATTCACGTCATGTCAAGTTTTTCTGTGGATGTAAGTTTTCCAACCATTTGGGTAAAAATCAGGAGAGCTATTAGTGGATAATATAGTAAGATTATGTTTAACTCTTGTAAGTGATACCAAACAGCCTTACAAAGTCTCTGTATCATTTTTATTCCCATCGTCCATGAAGGATAGTCTCTGCGGTTTTACATTCTTACCAGCAATTGATACTGCCAGATTATTTAATTTTAGCCATTCTAATATTTATATAGTAGTATCTCATTATAGATGAGACTAATTTAAGTTTTCTTACTATTTTCTGGTTGGAAGATTGAGAGTCACAACTTCCAAGCCCTTTACATATCAGAGCTGAAATCAGAAGTCCACACAGAGGCTCTTTTGATCACTCTTGCTTGCTGCCACATGGCCAGGTATTTCCTGTAGTAAGAATTTCGCTTGTAAACTTAAAAAAACAAGAATTACAGTCACCCACTCATTTCACTCAGCAGTCTTTCTCAACAATAAGGCTTCCTTGACACTTGCACTTGTAGTTTTGAATGAGTTGCTGCTGATTTCTTTAATAAGTGGCTTGGCTGTTATCGTATTGAACCTACATAAGTATGTGCCAGCATTATCGCAAGTTAAAAAGATTTCCTCTCTTATCTTTTACAACTGCCTCCAACGTTTCCCTTCAGCAGGCCAAGGCCACCCCTCCTAACCCTTACCTTAAATAAATGCACAGCTGGTCAATAGTGTCTATCACCTCTCCAGAGTTACTCACATTATTACAATAATGTATTTTCAATAAAGTACTCTAAGATAGTTTCCATGGACAGTATCATACGTGTGTATACGTATGCGTACATTTGTGGGTTTTTCAAATAAATTATAATTTAGGTTGGCTAGTTGTGTAATCATTAATACATATCCTAGGGGAAGTCAACTAATAATTTATCAAAAAGTTCAAATTCTTGATATGACTCATACAAATATTTAAGCTACCTTAATCTCTAATTAAGCCCTGAAATGTGGCTAATTAGCAAACTAATTGTCATAATTAGGTTTTTATTGGTGAAATTAATGGTTGATTAATAATCATTATAAACATTAGTTATGGGCTCCCATCAGCAAAATTTAAAGTACTCATGTTATGAGAATTGTCTCAAATATTTTAGACATCCTAGCTATGTAACAGTGCTTGTAAACTATTTTTTTGAGAAGGCATTTGAGGCTTAAACCCTAAATTATCTTAGTCCAATTATTGGTATGGAGAATTTCCTATCGCCTTATGTTGATGTAAAAAGTAATTTAAACCTGCCTCTGAAAATAATCTTCCATAAGCCTTTTAAGCAGGTCAGTAGTTACGGTATCTTAAGGAACAGCAAATAGTACCTTATCAAGCTTTGTAGAGCAAGTTTTGTGAACTGTGTGTGTGTGTGTGTGTGTGTGTGTGTGTGTGCTGGCTTACACATAAATATTGTTTGATAAATGTTGGTGATGATATGTGTTTTGTAACTGTTTCACGGCAAACTATTAATGATATAGGAGATAAGTAAATCTATATGTTTCAACCTTCATCAATGCATATAGCATGGACTTTAGTAATATTTTTAGTTCATTGTCACTTCATTATAACATCAATGAGAACAAAGAAACTGATTCTCTGTTGAAACCACCATCTGTGTGGAGTTTGCACATTCTCCCTTGTCTGTGTGGGTTTTCTCTGTGCACCCCAGTTTCCTCCCACATCCCAGAGATGTGCACAGGTGGTAAACTGCTGTGTACAAATTATTCCAGTTTCAGTGAGTGTGAGGATTTGTGTGGTTGTGAGTCCTGTCCAGGGTGGGTTCCCCTCTTGTGCCCTGAGCTGCCAGGCCAAGACTCCAGCCATCCATGACCCTGAACTGAATTAAGTGCATTGTAAAATAATGACCTTACTTACTTCCATTCATTTTTCTTAAGTCTATGTATAGTTCAAATATATTTTATGTTTAATATTAGAAGTATTTGGGGTCTTTATTTAAAAATGGTGTGATATTTTTTTACCAGAAATATGCCGTAGAAACTTAACTCTCATTTTTATCAATCAGCCTAGGTAAAATCCATTTTGTTATATGTCGTTTCACTTAAAGTCACAGTTTCTAAGAACCTATTAAGGATGTCAAGTGAGGACTTCCTGTACAATTATTCGCCAAAAAGAACCAAGAACCCTATCCAACCAAATTAGCAAAGGTTAATGTGCTACACTTACTTTCTGAAATTTGCATTTACTTTTACATCTATAATTCCGCAGGATTGATTTTGAGGAAAGGGAACCAAATGTTTGCAGGTGCTGGAAGTGTTCTTATTTCTCTGCAATATAAAATTGTGTATTTTTAGTTCAATATAGAGTTGCATGCTTTCTGCCAGACCAAATGACCTATTTAAGTGACATAGCTTTTATCTTTCACTAAATGAAGCATTTGGTTTTAGATTATTACTTAGTGAACACTAGAATTTATCATCAGTAGTGTTATATTGTTTGTTTTAACTATTCTCAGTGGGATTTTCCTTGCCTATAATTTGAAATTTCATATAATTTCACTTCTAAAACATTACTTAAAATTGCAAGTATTGTATGCTTTAGAGAAATATTCCTCCTTTCATTTCTAGAACTGAATCTTATAAACACTCTATTTTATCTATACTTACGAATAGTTATATAGACTCTTAAAGAATATTTTCCAGTTTTCATATGTAGTATACCGCATAAGACTATCCTAAAAACAATTATTTATCGTATTTTCACTATATCTGAGATGATTGAGAGGAAATATAAAGTGAAGATAAGTACTTATAATTACATCAATCATAAATTTTAACATTATATGACATGTCATTGGTATAGAAAATAAGTAGTGAAGGAAATTAAAAATATAGATATGAAGTGGATATACTGTTTTGTCCATCTGAAAACAGTGAGTCCCAGTGTTTCTTCACTAAGATTATTTTTGGATGATTATACAAGTTACTTCATTGCTTCCACAAACAATGCATGAAGCAACTGCTCTTAGAAGCATCCACAATTTTGTAATTGGTTTAAACAATATTGCTATGTCTAGGAGTGTTGAAATAGAGCAAGAATTTTTCCCAACCTATTTCAATTTTTTAGGACAAGACAACTTTGGAATTGATGTGACTCTAACTTAATGATTCTGTAGAAATATTATTTAAAAACCAGTGAATTTCAATTTCAAATCTTTGTTTCTATTTTCAAATAAATTCACGTCATCAAAAACTGGGACTAAAATGTTAAACTGCAATAAATAAGCCATTACTAACATCCCAGAGTTGCTGTTGTGCACTCTGTCAGTCACCATTTATTCCAAGAACATCGGTGTCATAAGTTCTACAAACATAATTTACCTGTATTTCAGATTAGTAATGGAATCATGTGATCTCTTTTTTGTATAGGTCTTTTGTCATGCAAAATTATATTTGAGAGACTCGTCGTTATAACACATAGTTGGTTCTCAGTACTCTATTTTATGAATATGTAATATTTCATTTGTCTATTCAGTGGTTTTTGAATATTTGAATTATTTTAAGGTTTTGGCTTTTACAAGTTATAACACCATAAAATTCTTGGTTATGCATTTCTATGCACAATAGTATATGTTTTACCCTGAACTGGGATTGTTGGCCTTAGTTACACATATGTTCAATTTTAGTGGTTATCGCTATACACTTAAAGACTTCTCAGATTTCAGTAATAGAAACATAGATAACCCGAATGAAAAATAAAATGAACAAATACTTAAGGAGACCTTTTACAAAAGAAGATTCAAGTGTCTAGTAAACAAGAGAAGGTCTTTACTATGCTAAATGAAATAAGACTGAGAAAGACATATATCATACGATCTCATTTACATGTGGAATCTAAAGAGCAGAATAAACAAACAGACAAAACAGAAATAGACTCATAGATACAGAGAACAAACTGATGATTGCTAGATGGAGGGGGTTAGGGGTTGGGAGAGAAAGGTGAAGGGATTAGGAAGTACAAATTGGTAGTCGCGAAACAGTCACAGGGCTGTGAAATTCAGTGTGGGGAATATGGATAATAATATGGTAAAAACTATGTATAGTGTCAGATGGGAACTAGACTTATTGGGGATCACTGCTGTGGGGAAGATGTGAGGAAAATCCGCCTTCATTGGTTGACGTGACTCCACTGTTTCTTTTTGTCTGTTTCTCCATCACCTCATCCCTAGATGAGATATGAGGTGAAGAGGTAAGTAATAAGTTATATGCGAATTACGTTACAGGCACCTTGCCAAGCCTTAGATGGCCCTGGGCCAACAGTCCCCAGCAGGAGCAGCAGATTGTTTGTTTGGATGAAATGGCCCATCAGCCAGATAAATAATATCCTTATCACATTAGCTGTGGAACCCTGATGGAACTGGCCATTCTGTGAGGGGGAGGCGGAAGCAAGAAAATTGGCCCTGACGTGCATCTGAAGAGAAATATACGGCAGAGCTCAATTGGTAGAAAATTCAAACTTAGAACTTGGCATTTAGAACTGAAACTTGCATGCAGCTTGCAGCATTGGGGGACACCCCAGTTTCCAGCCACTGACCTGGTGAGGTCTTTTTGGGTTCCTGACCTTTCCAATGTTGTCTCTGCATGGCTTGGTGAGCTTCTTTGACATAACATTGTTATTAATGTGTATAGCTTTGTCTTAACTGCCTTTAACTTCTATTATTACATATCTTCTGATTGCCTTTGTCTTTTACTATTGTACATTTCGAAGTAAATTGATTTGGTCTTCTTTAGCGTGTGCTTCCCTGCTTTTCCCTGCTCATCATTACAACCACGTAAATTATATAATGCCTAACCACTATGCTGTACATCTGAAATTAATGTAAAATAATATTGAATGTCAACTGTAATAAAAAAAAAACAGTCATAGGATATAAAGTACAGCAGAGGGAATATAGTCAATGGTATTGTAATAGCTATGTACAGTGTTGGGGTTATCACTTTATGAGGGGTTTAAATGTCTAATCATCATGTAGTTTTTGTACACCTGAAACTAATAATAAAAGTAAATAAATAAAAATTAAAAGCTCATAGAAAAAAAAATACAGAGAAGGTCTCAATTTCATTAGGATCAGAGATATCCTAACATCCAAGATAATCCTAGTACACATCCAGCAGAAAAGCTAACACTAGAAAGGATGGCAACACTAAATAATGGCTGGGATGTAGAACAACAGAAATTCTTACACTCCGCACACTCAATCTGGAAAATTGTCAATGTATCTGGGAAAGTTCAATGAATACATATACTCTTATACATCGATTTCACTTTTAGAAATATCCTGATTAGAAAGGAGTATATATATATATTCACTCAGAGACATGTACCAAGAATTTAACCTGTATCAACTGTAATAACCCCAAACTAAAAATATCTTAAATTTTCTTCAAGAGTGGAATGGATAAAGCATAGATTTTTATACAATGGAAAAATATATGGCTATCAAAATGCAAGAATTCTTACTACATGCAACTACAAGGTAAATCTTACAGAGCTATAAAGTTGGGTGACAGAAAGTTGAGCAAAAATAATACATGTTACTTAATTCCATTTATAGAAATTACAAAAACACAAAAAGAAGAGCATTTTAGAAGATAAGGGAGTGACTGTTTTGGGTGACGTACTATTGACTGGGATGGTACATGGATATCAACTTGAGTATTGTTAATATTCTAGTAACTTGAAATATAACTTTATCCTTTTTGTGTGAAAAAAAATGGTCAATACTAGCAATTTCACATGGCTCTATCCATTATTTCAATGTTTGAAACATATGGGAACATTTTCTTTATGAAAATGCATCCAGTTGTATATGTATGTATTCAATCCATAAAAAAAAAAATGTATTTAAATGGAAATGGACTGAAGCAAAAACTGACTGATATATAAAACCAGAAAGGCAAAACCTAGTAAGAAACGGGTGCACTTTATCTAAGAAACCACTGAGAGACTCCAGGCTCAGATATAATAGATATGACAGAAGGGGGAGGCAAAAATTGGGTTTGAGAATAAATTATTTAAGAGTCTATACAGTTAACTCTGCCAATTGGTATCTCAACATCCCTAATTCATTTTAGAGACAAAAAATAAGCATTTCCATTTATCTATCTTCATATTGTTGATAGAAAAGATAGAAAATATTCACAAATAGTTTTCTGATTCATATTTGTAGCATATGAGAAGGAACAAGTAAATTTTAGGAAAACGTGGTTTAAATACATTTGAATAAAACATACATTTGAATAATGTGAGGTAGCTAATAATTCCATATCCATATAAAATTTGTCTATATTCTTTTATGCTTATTGATATGATTCATTCATTAAGATAACTTTGAATTCATATTATTTTCAGGATGCTGTATGTTATTTAAAAAGATATAAAGTCTAAAAGAGTTAGCCTACATTAGTGAATATTTAAAAAATATTTAAAGAATCCAAAAGGAGAAAAAGCATTTTATTTCATTTTTATCTATAATTCAATGATGCAAATAAATGCTCAGTTGAAAGCATTGCTCAAATTTTCACTATCTACAAATTCAGAAGGAATGATGTTAAACAATAGCATCATAAAAATCACAAATAGCCTAATTTAATAACTACCATGATTTTTGATTAGTGCCTGTAGCAGTTGTCATGTGTCTTTAATATTCTCTGACCCTAATCTAGATATTAAGACCCTTATGTTTTCCAACTTCCATGTCAGCCATACTTTATTTTTTATCCTCACATTAATCTGAACATAGAAAACTGCACTTCTAAGTTTCCTTAAAATTTTTACTTTACATAAAAACTCACAGAAAACACAATTTAAAAATCCCCTTTAGGTATGTATATTCTTGTTTGTCCCTTCTCAGCAGCATTTCAGCATCACTGCACTTTTTCTCTCTGATTCTTTTCTAAAAGCGCCTAGCCTGGATTCATATCTTTTTTTTCATACAATTTCAATATACTCTCTCTATTCAATTATGTGGAACACTTTATCTCTATTTCAGCCCTTATTCCTGAGTTTGCAAACATGAATCCATGAAGACACACAGAGGAAAAAAAGTCCACAAATGTTAAAACACACACACAAATATGCATGCATGTGCATAGACATGCGCACACACATGCACATACTAACACACATACACACGCTTCTCAAAATAAAGGCGTATCTAATAGGCCAATCTTTAGTCTCTTAAATAATCCTAACATTTCTAGCAATCAATTAAGGTTTTTTTCCCATTATTGTAAAGCATATACAAGACACAGGAACCGAAGATATGTTTGTGGAAGATTTGCTGTACTCTACCCCATCATCTCTCGCCTGATGTGACAGAGGGAGCCACCTTCTCTGTTGTAAGGAGACAGACTTAATTTTAGCTTTGGTGTTTTGTGTTTAAACAGCTTATCCATTCCCTCTTCTAGCCAGAACTTTTTGACACACATCAAATTAATACCTTCTTTAACATCATTTGTAAAACTATTCTCTTAAATGAAACATGTGCCAAGACTCATATCGCTTAGCACCTCACAGTATTATACTACATATTCTTCATGACCTCTGTCCTTATACATTTTATACAAACCAGGGGTGCAAAAATGTGTATACATTTTAAGAGATGTTAT
Organism: Rhinolophus sinicus; assembly: GCF_057876585.1. Lineage (NCBI taxonomy): Eukaryota > Metazoa > Chordata > Mammalia > Chiroptera > Rhinolophidae > Rhinolophus > Rhinolophus sinicus. Next base: position 176,289,020 of record NC_142516.1, read on the forward strand.
CTTAAAATGTATATACATTTTTTTGGCATCCTCTGTATTCTAGTCCAACAAATTCATCTGTAATTTTTGTAGCAATACTACATCACATGTGAATGACATATTTTTACAGTGTTGATATTAAAATTATGTATTCCTGAGAGTTTTATAAACGTATGTGTGTTCACGTTAGCATACAATTGTTCAAAAAATATAGAATTGTTTTTTCAATAGATTTTTAAAGTTAACCAGTACATCCTTGATGGAAGTCTCCGTCTTTTCAAAATGACACACACAAAAAAAAAAAACATAGAAATTTTATCTCCATTTTTTCTTATATATATCCTATTAGAGAATATATTTCACTTAAAATAGAAATTAATCATCTGTGTTCAGAAAAACGTGTTTTCTAAATCAAACCATTTATTCTTAAAAATTTTAGAGACATTTCACCTCTATATATCTTCTTTCCTTTAATTATTATATTATATTTTATGTACAGTTTTAAATATATGTACTGTATTCCACTCATTTCCAGAATCATTTATATTTCCTTTCTTTCTATGAACTTCGTAGCTTTATGTCTGAAATAATTTTTGTTTTGAAATGAGTAATAATACATTTTCTAAAAAGGGCAATTCTACCATTGCCATTTTGTTGCCTAAGGAATGAAAGATATATAAATGCTCATAAAATCCTGTAAAGAAATGAAGAGTTCCCTGTAAATCAATTTTAAGGTCAACTCTCTCATCTTTGATGACTGGAAATGCACTTGTCCTTGGGATCTCCGCAAGCAGAGGAGCTGGTAAGTTTCTGTACTTGTTGCCTGAACAATAATTTCATTTTAAAAACTTGTTTCTCTCATTATTCCAAAAGGTATCAAATCCTAAGTTTCATTTTCTATAAAAGTTTTTTTTCCTATTTTATTTCATTATTTCCAATATATATTTTTATCTCCACATTGATTTCAGAAGAGTGCATAAACACTGATTTACATAGAACTTAATATTTTATTACTATATTCTAAGTATTTTAACAACTAACTTTATAATGAAATAATATTACATTGACAAACACTTGAACAACTCTGGTATTACCTTTGTCTAGCTGGAAAATCATTAAATTCAAGGAATTTTTATTACTTTATGTTAAAGTAGTAATTTTTAAAAAGTAAAAACAAACCAGAATTAAGTATTAATACTAGGAGGTATCCCTCCAGGTATAGCATTATCTCCCCAAGTAGAATGAGATACTTCCTTACCAAATGGTTTTACAAAAAAATCAGTGATATAGTCAAAAGCCCCTATATGAATTTTGCTCTGCTACTTACTGGTTGCTGATCTTTACAAACACTATTTAACTTTCTGCTTCCATTTCTTCTTTGCTACCTGCAGTAGAATTTTCAAATCATGAACTCTTATTTTCCAAATAGGCTCCTAAGTTTTTTTTTTTGTTTTGTTTTTTTTTTTACCATAAAAGTCTGAGAGTTCTATGTGGCAGCATTCAACACAGTTGGCTCTTCTTGGTCTTTAAAAGGGCTACCAAACATCTCCTAAGCCTTCCTGAGTTATCAGATTTGGATAAAAAATAACTCCAAAATTTAGAGGTAAAAATTTATCTCTTAAATTCAGAGTATAGTCTTAATTCTAATAAAGTACTAGTTTATTTATACAATGTTTTCAAAAATCAAAATAACAACAGTTGGAGAATGTAGTTGTTATGCACTGAATGTTTTGTATACCTCCAAAACCAATATGTTGAAACTTTACCTCCCACCATGTGATGGTATTAGGAGGTGGGCCCTGTGGGAGGCAATTAGGATGCAATGAGTTCATGAGGCTGGAGACCTCTTGAGTGGGATTAGTGACCTTAGAGGAGTCACAAGAGAGCTTGCTGCTGCTCCATGCTTTCTGCCATGTGTGGAAATAAGAAATCAGCAGTGTGCAACCCAGAAGAGGGCCCTCACCGCGACTTAACCATGCTGGCACAATATTTTGGATTTCCAGCCTCTAGAACCATGAGCAGTGCATTTCTGTTATTTCTAAGACACCCAATCTATGGTTTTCTGTCATAGCATCCTGAACTAAGAAAGTCATCTATTTTTGTTCCACAATTGTACATAAGTATTGTGCTTAGTACTGCTTTTCCCACATCTTTTTTACTTTACGAATAAGGTAAAAGTTTACCACTAGTTTTCTTGTGGTCCTCGAACCATTACCCGCCGTGGATTTGCTAAGCACTGGGAAGCTAACTGAGTTTTCAAACACTAAACTTGATTCTTCTGGTGTCGTCCCCATATTTCATTATATTAGTGACTGTGATTTAATCTTGTTTTATAACACTACCACTAATATTCATACCATGAATAAAAATGTTATAGGTAATACGGGAATCACATTTGAACAAGAAAAATAAAATCATTCATTCTCTCAGGTGCATGTCAGCATTCCCAAGCCCAGCTCCCAAAAGGAAAAATTTAATTAATTAAAAAATATTTTCTTGACACTATGATTTACCCTATTTACTAACAGAATTTCTGTCATTTGAAAAAAATGGTTTTCTGCATTTGTCCTGTGACAAGTTAACAATAGCAATGCTTCTCTGAGAGCTTGGAATTTAATGTTTTGAAGATATTTTTATCTTTTAGATCCTCAGAGCTTTATGTTCTTTCAATTGATAGATATAAAACCCTGACAATAGAAAACAAATGCTGGAAATTGTCTGTAAACCAAATGTATTTGCTACATCTTTTTTCATTCATCATTATGAATATTAACTGGTAAAATGATGCTCTCTCTCTCTCTCTCTCTCTCTATGTGTGTATATATATATATATATATATATATATATGTGTGTGTGTGTGTGTGTATACACACCACACACACGCACACACATTCTAAGATTTTTTTCATAACAAATAAGAAATTAGTATGAACTGTTTTCACTATCAGGAAAAATATTCTTTATGTGGATTCAGATAATCTAAATATTATTAGAGATCCATTGTAGCTGACACCTAAAGTAAAACGAGTGTCTGGATCATAGAAAAGTAAAAATGGCGTGGCAAAGGAATTTAAAAACCAAAGGAAATGTGGTATTGAAGGAAAGAAAATAACTAACTGTACTAGTTACTCCTCCAGCCTGAATTAAACCAAAACTAGGATCATACAGAAACAAGGATTCTGACCCAGAGCATCCAGCTTTAAATCCCCACTTTGTCACTTTTATTCAGTCAACAAATTCTGGGCTACAGAACGAGCAAGGTAGCCCGGTAACCAAAGCTCATCTAGACCTTTGCAGCTATGTTTCAATGGGTGACATTTGGAGGGTAACTTAATTGCTTTTCTCATATATTCCTCATCTGTAAACCAGAGATAATTAAAGTACCTACCTCTTAAAGTTGTTCAGTTTAAATAGATTAATTGGCAGAATGTGCTTAAAAGAATATCAGCCTTAGTAAGTGCTAAACAAATATTATCATGTATTTACTTCATTGTAAACAACTTCAAACAAATGTTCTTCACGCATGCATTAACAGGAGTTTGGGTTTTTGTTTTGTTTTGTTTTCCACTTTCCACTCCCTTATCTTTGCAGTACAAGTCGTACCTTCCACGGTAAACTCAGCTATTTGAATTTGCCCCACAAACTTCACGACAGTCCTCTCTTTTGTGGAAAGAAGTCTTTTTACCGACTTCCCTTTTATTTTGCAATCCTTCATCCCATTCTCTTGTACCTGTACTTAGAATTCTGGCCACTGTGGTCAATTAACTAAGAAAAGAAACCCATGTCCAAACCTAGGGGAAGGCTTGGGCCTATGTTTCATTAGTTCAGCCAAACAAAGATTAGAATGATTCATTAATGTGTCAGCTAATGTTGAAGTTTCTAAAACACTAATAGCGTAGTTTCATGAAGACATAAGTCTGATTCTCTACAGAGAGAAAATACACAGGGTGCCAAAA